>NC_053130.1:35691573-35984073 GCF_010015445.1 Perca fluviatilis | reverse complement strand
GAGGCATCGACAACACAGCTGACAGGTTAGTCTCTCCCTGTTAATACAACACGCTAGAAAGAGGTTTGCTGATGTTTTAAAGACCACGCCGAAATATTCACTCTGACATTCAGGCTCTGCTTCGGATGCCGTCAAGCGTCAATAGGGAGTGGAACGGCTTTCCGTAGACCGGCTTTGGCTGAAAGCAGTCCCCGTGCTGTTGATGTTACACTTCCTCTGAGGCACAACAGTGGTTTCTGTGCCCTGGTGACTGACTGACAGGCTGAGGTTGTAAGGCAAGGTAACTTTTTTTTTTACAGCACCTTTTCAGCAACAAGGCAATTCAATTCCATTCCTTTGCACTAAAGTTAGTTCTCCATTACAGTGTTCCCAAATGCTCACATTTTGCGACCAAAATTTGAGTGTGTGACTGAATTTTACATCCAGTCGCACATGTGCGACCAGTAAATTTGCCCTCTTTCTTTTTACACGTTAAACGTTGAAATTTCGGTACCTGAGAGCGCGTAAGCGCAAGCTTATCTGTCCTCTCTGAAAATTGACAGAGAGCAGAGTTCTGACACAAACACACACTCGCGCACACACACGCAGAGCTGCAGACGGAGAAAACTACGTGGGCTGTTTGGTTTAAGTCACAGTGAGTCACAGCAATGCTGATGAAGTGGTTTCAAATGTGGTTACAGTGTTTCATAACTTCACGCAGACAGCGTTAGCTGCGATATGATATTAATGGCGAGGTGAAAGTGGTCGTGGTGCGGTTGACGTTACACTTCCTCTGAGACAAGCAGGCACAACGGTGGTTTCTGTGCCCTGGTGACTGACTGACAGGCTGAGGTTGTAAGGCAAGGCAACTTTATTTCTACAGCACCTTTCAGCAACAAGGCAATTCAAAGTGCTTTACATGAAACATTAAAGAGCAATTCAAAACGGTCATGATGAAAATAAAACCGGCTAAAAAATAATATACAAATACGATAATAAAAAAAAATATATATTTTTTTTTTACTGACTGGAATGATAGCGATGGGTCTGTCAGTTTATCTTCTATGTTGCATCTTCAAAAGTGACACTGAATTTGAAACAGAACATTGTAATTTCTGCATATATTAAAGTATTTATTAGTAATACAGTGGAAATTAGTAGAAATGTGAATATTTTGGTTAGCATGTTGATTTACGGTGTGTGACCCTAAATTTTCTGGTTCTGCCCCTAACATTTTCAGTTGGGGGCCACTGCTCCTAGTGAAAAAAGTTAGTCTGGAGCCCTGCATTAGTGCAATGTTGACAACAGGGCAGTCACAACCAGTTCTATTAATGTTACTCTGAGTGAGCAGTGGTACCAACTGTTTTGATTCACAATTAAGGTGGAAACTAAAAGTTTTGTGTTTTAATGTATTTTTGTTGATGTTGAAATGGATTTAGAAACATATTGTATCGAAAAAAGTATCGTTAAGGAACCGTTATCGAAACTGAGGTATCGAAATTGGCACCGGATCGAAAGATTTGGAACGATGCCCAGCCCTACATACTGCAACAGTTGTGTTCCAGTTTTTACTGTTGTTTAGGCTTACTCTAGTTCCCCCCCCCCCACACCAGCTGCACACCCAATCGCCCTTTCGGGGACACAAATAAAGTTAAAGAAGATGAAGTTTACATCAGTGTCATAGTGAAGATCCTGATTGAAATGGACTTTGGCTGTTTCCTGTGTGTCTCTCTCAGATACAAGCCCTTCTTCCCGTTCCAAGTGCAGCCTCTGCTGGCTCCGGCGTGTGATTTGGACCTGTCGATCCAGGACAACAGGCTGGTGGAGGGCCGACTCAAAGTCACACTCACTGAATGTAGCAGGTGAGACTCTCTTTCTCTCTTTCCCACACACCCAATGGATCTGGGCACCCTTGTCCACAAATGTGTGTGTTTCTTGTATGGGGCTGTGTTTCTTGGTTTGGGCCACTTCTTTTGTTCCATTCTGGAAAAATGTAATGCTACATCATACAATTATATTTTAGACCATAGTGTCCTTCCAATTCTGTAGCAACAGTTTAGAGGAGGCAAAATAAACACTACCACCCCATTACAATACTACAACCCTGACTCCAAAACAAATTGGGACGCTGCGTAATGCGTAATTGAAACAGAATGCAATCATTTGCTGATCCTTTTTTGAAATATATTCAATTGAAAACACGTTGAAAATGTTCAAACACATTCCAAAAAGTTGGGACAGTGTTACATAACCATGGACACAGGACACAATTGTTGAAGTTTGAAAACAAAATTCTTCCCATTCTTATTTTAAATTACAACTTCCTTTTTTTTTTTTTTCATTAGCACATTATTTACATTTGTTTTGTTTTTGATTGGATGCACCCAACATTTTTCACCACTTATTTTGGTACAGCAAGAATACATTTTAAGCATTACCTTTTTATTGTCAAACCAAGTGACACCATTTGGCATTACTGCCATGTCTTTTCAACATGGCACTCTGTACATACATTTGTATCTCTCATTGAGTAAGTTTACATGCACACCAATATTCCACTATTATTCCTAATATGATAATATTCCGAATTTAATACGGGTCATGTGAATAGCATATTCTGGTTGGATGATATTATATAGTAAGGCCTTTTTCCAAATACAGCATTTTCCGATTAAGACGTGTGATATTCTGGTATTATTCAGGTTTTAGAGGCATTCTTTAGACATGTATACAGCACATTGGGAATATGCGTCTCAATCTGAGTTTTTACTGAAGGCTTATGGTCAGCTCTGTGCGTTGCTATGGTTGCTGTACACAAACCAACCAGCCAACAGTTTGCAGGGCTGCAGACCCCATAAGAAGGAGAATCACAGCTACTTTTAAACATGATCAAAGACTTGGATGTCAAAAGGTTTTTTTGATATGCACACACACATCACTACACCAACCTTTTCAAGAAGGTGGTTGAAGGAATGAAAGAGGGACGCTGTGTTCACATGGTCCAACAAGTCCTCCATCGCTGGAAAACTTTTGGAAAAAAAAAACAACTTATTTTGCACGGCTACATGTAAACGGGAATATTAGTGAAATATTCACTTCCATTAGCCATGGAAACAGCTTAGTCGTCTTTTTCGGATTAAGGGCAATAGGGCTGTCAACGAATATTCTAAATTCGAATATATTCGAATAGTTTTTAAAAAACGAATTTCGAAGGTGAAAATTAATATTCAAATTAAAAAAATAAAATTTGGAAAAAAACGCTCGCGGTAGCAGAGGCTGTCTGCTTTGCGAGTGGGCGCGCTAGACAAGAGTGGACAGCGCAGACAAAGCAGACTGAAATATGGGTTTCTACATGTTTATGCCTGTAGAACAGGTAGGTGGGTTATTGATAAGTATTGACTAATTAGCTAATCACGTAGGGTTTATTGTAGGCTACTTATAGTAACAAGTGTAGCATTAGTTTATCTGCGCCAGCGGAAGTAAATAATGTATAATCTGTAGCTATCGTTTCAAATCAGTTACATGTGCTGCGTGAAGTAACGCACACACATCGGCGTGTGTGTGTGTGCGCGCAGCGTGGGCATCGCTGTTCAGAATCCCGTCTATCTTCCATAATGCAACGCTTGTATCCAAATGTATTGTGCTGTGAAGTTGTCATTAGCTTCCCTGCTGTTAGCCACCTCCACTGAGCCGCGGGGACTTGCTGTAACGTTAGAGCACTCTAAAGGGTGTCTACCTTTCATTTGATCCTGTTTGCGTGCTACGTTGCCATCCTCTTGAACGACATTAAACACAACATGTAGTTCCTGAGTGGTTTCATCGGCCCTGTTTAACGTGTTGAAGCTCCCCGGCGGCGAAGTAGCGCTGTAGCTGGCCGGTGACGGATGCTTGAAGGCGCCGTCCGCGCTGCAGCCGCCGTAAAACTGGACACGGCAACGTTAAGTGCTGCTGCGGCGACATCTGGTCCTCTTCCAGCGTTGCTGGAGGACAACAGGCATCTTGCATCGTCTTGTTTTTGTGTAGGTAATACGTTGTCAAATATGTTTAAACTTAAATAGACTACCTATAAAAGTAGTTATGTCTCTTTGTATTAATTTGTCCTTTTATTGACGGAATGCGCGTCATTGACAAAATGCGCATGTGCAACCAGATGTTCGAATAGTTCGAATATTATGTGTTTTTTTTTTTTTTTTTTTAGAGGGAATATTCGAACGTCATTTTTGAGCAATTTACACAGCCCTAAAGGGCAATAACCGGAACATTATGTGCATGTAAACATAGTCATTGTGAACAACCTTGGCGGTAGGACCCTTCAGCTCCGTCTATACATGAATTGATGTGGACATTTATCTGTTGTGATAAATTTGTGCACTTACTTACTCCACTCTCTGCCAAGCAACTGTAGTTATGTCTGTTTTCCAAAACAAGTTGGTTTTATAGTCAAACTAAGAAAAAAAGACAAATTTGAAGGTTATATATTTTACGCATTGGTTTTCACTACATATAATTCACTGCATTGTTAGCTAATGCAATTCATACATCGATTGCTCTGTTCCACTGAACCACCTGAACCACCTGGCTGTCATTTTAAAGAACATATTGTGATAAGTTGCTGGAAGCGATGTTTCCCACAGGTTTACAACTTATTCATGGTCAGCTGCTAAACTGGATTACACTCAAAAACCTCTGATTTAAAGTCCATTCGTCCAATTCTGCTGTTGTGGCAGACCTTTTTGATCAATCAGCATTTCAAAATCTGTTCCATGCTGACTTCAGTGAGAAAATTACAAAATAAAAACTATCTAATTGAATCTGCCACCCATATGGATTCTACATAAGGGTACACTGATTAAACAATCTAAAAGTAATCTGAATTTGAAATGTAACTGTTTCCTTATCATCTTTGCGCCTTGCGCCAGTGCCAGCTGCCATTATATAGCGTCTTCTGACCCTATAGCATCTACAAAGCCACACTCTTGCTCAGCAGGCTCTCCTTTCTGAGACAAAAACACCCCCTCTTTGTCCAAAGCTGGCATGTTTAAATTTTAATTGGCCAAAGAGTCCCATCAATTAGCCCAGGCGCGCCCTGATAGAGAGGCCTATGCTTTGTGTGTGTGTGTGTGTGTGTGTGTGTGTGTGTGTGTGTCCGTCCGTGTGTGTGTGTGTCCGTCCGTGTGTGTGTGTCCGTCCGTGTGTGTGTGTGTGTGTGTCCGTCCGTGTGTGTGTGTGTCCGTGTGCACAGGATGATCTGATCAGGCTCATCCATTAATAATTCATTTAATGGGCAATTCCTTCCCATTAGAATTATACAGAGACTTCTCTTCCCCTACCCTCTTACATTACCTTCTATATCAGCAAGTTTGGGGACTGTTTTCTACCTGGCCTACCAATTTGAGTGTTTAATTAGAACCAATTACACACTTGCTGTATAGGTGATTGTTGGAAGTTTCCTGTGTCAAACATATCAGTTGTAGTATGCTGTAAATGTCCAGCAGAGGGAGGTATTTAGCATGAAATGTGAAATCTTGCAAAGAAAATAGTTGATACGTGCTGAGGTAAGTCAACATCTTGTCTCTGAAGATGATCATACTGTTATCACTATTGCTAAATATATTGCAGCGTTTCTTTTGAGGCACACTGCATTTCAGACTGAGGAAGTCGAGGAGTTCCTTTTGTTCAGTGTCTGCTGCATTCTTCTCCTCAGCACAGCAGGGGGCAGCAGGAGCTAAAGATCCACTGTGATCTCATCTTTTCTTTCCAGTATCACAGTACAGTCAGGTGTCAAGTACTGTTTGAAGTCCAGCTTGATCATTTGCAAATCAATCAATTGGTCATTCAACCAAAAATGAATCTGCAACAATTTTCATAATCTTGTTAACTGTGTGAGTCATTCTTCGAGCAAATATGCCAAAAATTAGCTCATTCTAGCTTCTCAAATGTGAAGATCTCATAATAGTAAATTGAATATCTTGCAAGCTGAATATATTTGAAATGCTGTTTGGACAAAACAAACAATTTGAAGATGTTGCCTTGGGCTCTGGGAACTCGTGATGGGTGTTCATTATTTCCTGACACTTTATAGGCCACACAGGTAATTGATTAATCAACAAAAAATTCAGCAGATGAACAGATGATGATTTTTTTTTTTCCCCTGCTGACAGAAAACAAATGGAGAAAGTTGGGTTTGCAAATATAGAGAGTACTTTTGTCCCATAAATCTTTGTGATTTAGTATTGCTCTTTCATTAGTTTGGGGATGGGTTAAACAATAAAGATTTGACAAAGCCTTCTCCTTTAGCCACAGAAGACATTATACAGCTGTTCTCCCAAGCGGAGCAGCGCTGTGGTTAGTAAACTGATCTCTAAAATATCAGCAGAGGGCCCCTTTAAGGTAAGATGGAGGCCACCATGCTGAGGAAGATGGATGAAGTGCAGCTAATGTATAAAGAAAAGACAAACCATTATCTGAGGAATAAAATTGTCACACCAGAGGCCTGTACTTCGAAGCAAGATCAACATGTCCTGGATTTCTTTCAGTAATCCGGCTTCACTAACCTTAACAACTGCGGTCCTGGATAACCGGTGTCACGAAGGTGGTTATCAACTAGTTAAATCAACCCAGGTTTGTCCAATCTAGAGACGGGCACGTTCACATAAAAGAGGCGTGTGTTTGGCTAACACGACTAATCGCAAAAAAAAAAAAAAAAAAAAAAAAAAAAAAAATATATATATATATATATATATATATTTTTTTTTTTTTTTTTTTTTTTTTTTTTTTTTTTTTTTTTTTGAGCAAATTATAATTCTACATAAATACGAAGGACACAGACTTGGTTTTCCAGGGAAAACGCAATACAGTCGCTGCTTCCTAAAACAGGAAGGAAAGCTGGCAAAAAAAAAATAGCCGATGCTGTAGATGTTTAAATCACAACTCCAATATCCCTTCCCCATCAGTCAGGACCAAGATCTGGCCATAATTACACTTTGGCTTTCCATGTCCTGTCGTTGCTTTAGCCTGTTATTTCAGTTGCAACCTTGGCGGTGGGAAGCGATCGTGAGAGCAAATAAAAAATATAAAAACATAATTCAAACCGCTGTGCGCATTGGTGACACACTGCTCAAGAAGCCGATATGTAATTCCATCCATCCATCCATCTTCGTCCGCTTATCCGGTGTCGGGTCGCGGGGGGAGCAGCTCCAGCAGGGGACCCCAAACTTCCCTTTCCCGAGCAACATTAACCAGCTCCGACTGGGGGATCCCGAGGCCTTCCCAGGCCAGGTTGGAGATATAATCCCTCCACCTAGTCCTGGGTCTTCCCCGAGGCCTCCTCCCAGCTGGACGTGCCTGGAACACCTCCCTAGGGAGGCGCCCAGGGGGCATCCTTACCAGATGCCCGAACCACCTCAACTGGCTCCTTTCGACGCAAAGGATATGTAATTCCCTCCCATTAAAATATATAGGCTATATTTCATAAAAATACCCATGTTAACCGGGTTGTTGGTCTCTAAATGTTTTAACTTTTATGAGCGCACCCCTCTCTCTCTCTCTCTCTGCACCGAGCTCCACCTGATCTTCTTTAAGAACGGTGACGCCGTTATCAATCTAGTATTGATTGGTCAGTAGGCGGTGCTTTTACACCGGTTGATCTCTGATCTCCAACTTAACCTGCTCCCGACCAGGTTAGGTGTTCAGCATGAGTTACCACGGCGATTGAACCCGATAACCACTGATCCACCTTCGTAGTATAGAAAATCCTGGGTTGAGCCTTAAGTTAGCTTGTTGACGCCAAATCCTGCTTCGTAGTACAGGCCTCAGGATTTTATAAATGTGGAGATGAGACCACGTTCCTTTAGTAGAACTCTGATTATTAATCACTTAATCGATAAGTTGATCAACAAAGTTTCCTGGCAACAATTTTGTGATGAATTAAGTCATTTATGAAGTCATTGATGTCAAATCATTTTGGTTGCAGGTTCTCCAATATGACCATTTGTAGACCTGTAACACTTATTACATAATTGTCAATTTTTGTAATGTAATCATGGTTTCTTTTTTTAACTGTAATTAATTTCTAACATCATATAAGGTTATTTAAGGCGTATTACTATGCCAGATTAAGTAAATGACAAGGGGGGGGGGTACAGTTAAAATAATTTTTTTTATCATAAAGAGGCGTTGTTTACTTCATTGGCTGTGTATTTATGTTATTACATTGTCTGGGTCACATATTTTTGATATTATTGATATAAGCTTGGAGGCATACGATTCCGATGGATCAGACAATTTAGAACCAGTTCTTAAGTGTCATCAGATTTTAAATTTAAATGTTGCTAAATCCTGATTGGTGCACAGAAATGTGTGACATCATCTTTTTTCCCCCAGCATTCTGGCCACTTCAAACCAATGAAAAGAGCACAGAGAAAATGACACTGGGTATGGGCTTTCAGGGCCTTTTTAAGACAAGATATTTAAGGAACACAAGGCATCAAATGCAACAAAGATTTGACTCCTTGGCTGCTTGTGAATGTCTTTGTGCCAGAAGCTCACAGTTGCTCTCTTCTGTCCTGTGCCTGCAGACTGTTCATCCTGGGCTCCTATGACAGAGAAATCTATGTCCACTGCACCCTGGAGCTGAGCACTCACCAGTGGAAGGAGAAGACTCGCAGCTCCATCAAACGGGTGGGTTCAACTCTTTTAACGTCGACTTGACTTCTCTTTCCCCTTTGTTTTCAATCTCATTCCTCGGATTTAGGATTGCAGGGAATCATGCTTCAAGGTACAGGAAACCATTTTTTAGAATTGTGCATTTTTCCCCCACATCTATATAAAAGTATAAATTTGATGTACTCTGCAAAGTGTTTAAAGTTACAAAACGTTAATGGTTAAATTTTACCTAAACCTCTGACATGCTCATCAAAGTGCAGATGCTGGGGTGGTAGGGGTGTTTCTATGTGTTTGAAATACAATTTAAAATACAGATGACATTGAGGCCAAATCCTCGTGGTTTAGGTTGTTATAACGAAGTCAATTGTGGTGCACAGTGTACATGTGACAGAGGAATCCCACAGCCTTAACCCAAACTAAATATACAACAGGCTTATGTGTAGGGCCACCACCAATACCGGGACTTCGATACTGATTCTTGAACGATGAGATTTACTCCTTAGGTATTGAAATTAGGTATTGAATGACGAGGCATTTTGTCGATACTCAATGAGAGAGAGAGAGAGAGAGAGAGAGAGAGAGAGAGAGAGAGAGAGAGAGAGAGAGAGAGAGAGAGAGAGAGAGAGAGAGAGAGAGAGAGAGAGAGAGAGAGAGAGAGAGAGAGAGAGAGAGAGAGAGAGGTAACATAGATGATACTTCTACATATTCACAATTCATTTAGAAAAGTTTCTAACAATGGAGCTACTCAGTTTTCATTAAAGGTACAATATGTAACTTTTCTGCATTAAAATGTCTAAAAACAACCATACCTATGTATGGTACCTATGTTTATTTATTTATTTATTTTTTTTGGAGTTGTGTAGTTACACTATCCCAAATGTTGCCATCACATGGCAAACCCAGAGAAATCTGTTATTTTATTTTCAGACACGTCCCGTTTCATTTAGTCGCCCGTCAGCGGCGTCATATGACCTTTCACCATCTAGTTACTCATAACTTCCGTCAAAACACGGGCACCAAAGAACTTCTAATATACCAAGAAGTTCCACTCCCTCGTTACTTCCGGGTTCTGAACTGGTTGCAGTTCCATCAGAGTTCCATACAGGGGGCGCTCACAGGCCAGTGCAGAATGAATGGGGCTCTATGGAGCTATACCCCTCAAAACCCACTTTTCTCAGGATATCATTTTTTGTCTAGTAATTTGAATGTTGCATTCGAAAGGGGAGGCTAAAAAAATACACACTGCTTGGTGTTAGATTTATTTAAAGTCACTTTTTTGTTCTAAAAAGCCTTTTAAAATGTCAATGACGTCATACACATATACAGCCAGAGATACTGCTTTACAGCAAGCTCTGAGTCACTTCCTTTGTTCTCTCGAGGCATCGACAACACAGCTGACAGGTTCGGCTCTCCCTGTTAATACACGTGCTAGAAAGAGGTTTGCTGATGTTTTAAAGACCACACCGAAATATTCACTCTGACATTCAGGCTCTGCTTCGGATGCCGTCAAGCGGGATCTCCGATCGTAATCACTCCTTCACTGACCAATCAGCATTCATTAGCAGAATGCTAGCGTGTTATGGGTTACAACGACTCCCCCTGTAAGAAATCAAAAGGACATAAGTACTCGTTCATTCAACTTTCGACCTATAACCCATGTTGAACTTGCAAAAACTACAATCAAATCTGAGGTTTCTCAACGACAATCAGGCGAAAGAGACAAATTTAGCCGTCTAGCTCCATAGAGTCCCTTTCATTTTGCACTGGACCGCAATCACCCCCAGTGGAACTCTGGTGGAACTGCAACCAAAATCCGGTACAATGGGGCTGGATAGGGAGTGGAATGGCTTTCCGTAGACCGGCTTTGCGGGCACTCAGATGCTACGTTCAAGAGTAATTGTAAATCATACAATGTCACAGAAAACTGCTTTTTCTGCCAAAAGGCATCCTTTTGTGATTAATTAAATGCTACTTTGCAACACAGTAATACAGCAGAAACCTTATTTATTGATACATATCAATATTAATCCAGCTTAATGTTACTATAATGTATGTGCTGGTTGACAAGTAGCTAACGTTAATGCTAGCTAATGCTTGGTGGATAACATTATAGGGTTACAACATTGTTCAACACGCTCATAAAGTTATTAGTAGTATGATTGTTTTGACCATGGATAAAAGCAGCACTGCGCTAACCCATGAATAAGTTCACTAGTAACATTAATGTTAGCTGTATAGATAGACGATTACTCTAATGCTAATTTAGCCAGCTAACACATTCCGGTCTGCCTGCCTCACTCCCCCGGCACAAAGAGACTTCATTCGAGATGATAGCTGACAACCCAGCCGGGACATGTAGCAATAGCTAGTTACTGTTCCCCAGCCGGTGCCGGGTGCTTACGACGCTAACGGCAGTTTAATGAAGCGTCGGGATGTTAGCTTACTGGCTCACTAGCTAACTGGTCAGCTAGCTACCAATACAGATTGAATCAAGAAAAATGTAATTATGTTGGGGAAACTGCAGCTATTTTATTAGCATGACATGAATAAATGTTACTAAACGTAACGTGAATAAACTTGAATGGGTAGACTCGTCCGTGAACAGATGATCGTCTAATCAACGATAGTGTTTAGCAATAAAAACTCCCATAATTTCACGCAACTTGCCAACGTCATCAAACGTCTGTTTACAATCCATTGTTTTGGTTGAGAGACCCCTAGCGGCAGAAAGTTACATATTGTACGTTTAAAACTGGAGCTTTTTAAACCCTTCCTCTACTACCACATATTGGACATCTTGTCTTATTGACACATTAATACAAGCTCATTTTCATCTCCTTTGCACTGATGAGATTGTCCCATTGTTGACATTTTGAGCAGCGATAACATTTTCAGGCCCCTCCGGCGAACCTTTTCTAATTGCTGCAATTTAGAGATATTACAGTTATCACATCAGGCTGGTTTGGAAGTGACTAATGAGCGTTTGAGAGTGAAATGTCAGCCCTAATTACTGGCTCTGGCTCAAGCGAAGCCACACACTCCTGAATGCCATTTGCAATGGCTCAAAGATTATTTGTATTGTTGAGCAGTTATTGTTCTGCACTGTGCTTTCATGTAATGTTGAATGACTTTGGAGGAGTTGAATGCTTGTCCAGTGGGGGGCAGTAAAATATCAGCCCTTCCTCTCAAAACTAACAACACCATATTCCTTTGTAATTTCTCTTATTCCAAAACAGCAGCTCATTGTACCTTTATAAAATAGGTGGCATATGTTTCTGTTTTATAGTCCTGGACTTCAGGGTAACATTTACTTTGCAAATACAAACTGAAATATGGCACATTAGTTTAATTCTGTAACTGATGTTGGGAAACATCTGGCCAGGTTCCAACTGAAATCAAAAGCTACACTGTGGGGTAGTTAGACCTGCATTCAGTTGTTGGGTTTGTTGATGACGTTTTTGTTAGGCTTAATGTTGGGTCACAGTTTGGTTTATTTTTCTGTACCAAAAAGACGGCTTAAAAACTGAGCAATGTAACTTCTGTTTTTTCCAATATAAAGATCCATCAAGCTGTACACCTAGACTGTGTGGACTGTGCTTTATTAATAGTATTACTAATTATTATTATTATTATTATTATTATTATTATTATTATTATTATATTTAAAGACCGCAAACATGTTTTCTTAATAGATAATTTGTTATAGTTAAACCAATCACTTATCAGCTAATAATACATTAGACAGTTTGTTAGAAACATTACATAAATCATTAATATAAATTCAAAATAATAATGGCCCAAGAACCGATCTTTGAGGTACTTCACAAGTGATATAACATAAAGAGGATTTAATGTAAGAGAAACAGTTTTCTGTGTTTTTAAGGTAACTCGAAACCCAGAGCAATCATAGGCCTTCCAGCCTGGAACTGCAGTGTCTTTGTACAATAAATCCCTACTGATGAATCCATAAATCAAGTTACATTATGTTAAGATATCTCCGCATTGCATCAAGCTAGCATTGTTGTGATGCTAGTCTAACAGCGGGGCTTTCCAAAGAGGGCTTCCGCGTGATCATGGGTCTTCCAGAATCTTAGTAATCCATCCTGGAACTGTAGTGTCCTTTCAGAGACTTTGCACACTAAATCCAGAATGATACTTCCCTATCTGAACGATTATTTATTCATCTTATCGTATGAAAAGGTATCTCTTTACTGACCAATCAGAGGCTGTTTTCCTGAATGTGTAAGAGATCGATCTCTAAATGCACTGCGCCGTGATGTCTATGTGGATGTGACCCAGCACTCTTACAGATTGCTGATGTACATCCTCATATCCTGTCAGATTTATGCCTATTATAATAGACCGTAGCACCCGAAATGTGTAACTTTGCTACTACATACACTAAACGTGAAACGTACAAGCTGAAATAATGGTATAACCGTGTAAATGTAATAAATGCGTAGATTCTCATTCACACATTTGGATATTAATCTCCACGGCGCTGTGGAGTAAGGTCTGGCTACACCACCGTTGCATTCTGCGATAGGACAAAAACACTTGACAGTGGCTCTGCTAAATAGTCTCTGGAAGGAACTTGTTTTGGTGGAACATTTGCACCCCGCAAAAGAAAACCCCTCGTACAATATTACATGAAGTTAACTGTTGACACAATACAGTAATGTGAGTTATTTAAATTAGCTGATACATGGTTAAACCTCATTGGCTCTTCCCAGTGTATCTCCTTGTGTACTTGGTCCACAGCAATCCCACCAATCAGTCCCAAAACGTCCCAGTTAGAGACATATTAATATATTATATTATTTATAAATCTTTACAATCATTCCCTGAAAGAACCAAGCAGGTCTGACTTGTTGCTCCATCCACACGTTCCTCAAGACATTTTCAGCGTGTAGCTCGCTAGCTACAAGTTTGTGTTTCCTGAAGAGAACGGAGTTTGAGAATGGAGACACACAGAGAGAGGAAGGTGAGGGACAAAGGCTGACTTCAGATGTCAGGCTTTATCCTGGAAATGTACTCCTGTTAAGGCAGACTATTTAGATAGTATTATAAGGTGTGCGCCCAGGGTGCTTTGAGCACAGATGTCTAGTTTTCATTGGGTTTTTACATATTTTATGTGACTCATTGACAGGGAAATGGACAGGAAGTGATCTCTTGAGAAAGGCAGCTTGCTCAGCAAATAGATTAATCTGTGCGTGTGTGCATGTGTTTTTCAGAGCTGCAAGTCATTCAGGCAGCCCTGATGTATAAAGGAGTGTGATTTGGCCTCCTGATGTCTCAGAGCAGACAGGAAGAAATGTATACTAGGTTTTTATTATTTCTGCTTCAAACTATATTTATTTAATAATTCTTTAATTCTTTATTCTTTAAACTGGTTTAAGGCTAATTTGTCATTGTACGACACGGAGTTGCACAATGAAATGCAGTTGTAATTCCTTTAATGTAACACAAAAAAACAGTAGTGCATTCCTCTAGTTTGTGTTCTGAATGTGCATAAGGTATGTAAACGGCAACAACAAGAAGACTGGTGAATTTTCTGGGAAGATAATATGGTCGGCCTTTTAACATTAATGATTCTACATCAGGAAACATTGTGCATCACCTTTGACTAAGATTGAGCATCATTGATGTCAAATTGTGTCCATTAATCTTGTACAGGCTATATGTACTCAAGTATTTGGGATGGGAAGGAGAATATATGTTCATTATCCATTACTAGCTGTCCAAATTCCCCTTTACAAAACAAAAATTGGCCTCTAAGAAAAAGCCATTTGCTACACAACAAAAATGCAGTTTTTGCACATGCACACCTTAAATCTGTGCAAACATAAACATATGCAGACCTTTCCCAAGAAATTATCCCATGGTCAGTAAAGGAGCAACCAGCAATCCAATGAGAACCGGTAATGAATATGTGAACCGTTCTCCCCCCAACACTCAACCAATCCAGCCATCAGCACAGCCCTCTCCAAGTGGACCCACTTCAAAGCACTTGTATCCCTTTTTTGTTAAGATACGCATAGAAATGCAGATTCACGGTGGCATTTGAGCCTGATTTATCAGACTTCTCCAGTCTGCATGTCCCCAGCAGGACTCTGTAGTAAGGATTAAAGTCTATACCATCTGGAAAAGGTCAATTCGCCAAATCTTTCTCGCTCTCTCCCTTTTCCCCATGATGATTGCCAGATATGAGCCTCCCTCTCTTCTCTTATGAAAACAGCCGCTTGCGTATGTCGATGCTTTTTATGCCATTTGAATATTTCCTCCTTTTTAACAAGTGTGAGCCACTTGCTCCTGCTTTTACTGCACCATGTTTCTGTCTTCTCAAAAGCAGACCCGCTCTCATCAGGAAGGGCGCTTGGACTGTGTTCAACATGTTTTTTCAGTCTCTATCTCGCAGCTTCCGGATATCACTGTTGAGTTTTGTGGTTCCACGCACAATAGAAAGTCACAATACCGGTATTGAATGGGCCTGAGAGACATAGGCTGCTTTTTAATGAGCTGTTCAGGCTTGCTCAGTGTTTAAATTGCCTAATATTATTTGATGTGGTTATTAGTAGAGTTGATTTGCTTTACTATCTACTACCTGCAGTCACAAACCGTATGCTTGAACATCAATGTTGGGTAGCTTAACATGATTAACTAGGGCTCTACTGAATACCATTTTTAAGCTTCGGTACTTTTCAGCAGCGAATATTCAATGCTTTGGTAGCGGCGGCGGCGAAAATCAACCTTTCCGACTGCACTTTTGTTGTTGGGAGTACACAGTCACCTGTTGTTACACAAACTCCTGGGCGGTTCAGTGCTTGTGTTTCGCTTTGACCGTTTATAGTGTTGAAAACTTTTTTACAGTAATGTTACGGAAGTGGCATGCCGCGATACGGACAGACGAGTCTGATAGCTGGTTAACGTTACATTATTGTCCAAAGCAGGGTGTCGCCGTGTCGCTTTTCTCCAAAAGTTGAGTCGGACTTCACTTTTTGCTGCAGGTATTCAAAACAAACAAAGACCTGCGTTTTTACTTCAGTATTTACTGTAGCATTCATTCACCTTACAGACTGACACACCAATTCTGTATGCCATTTTGGCGTGTTATCAAGATGCATAATCGCTTTTTAGCGTGTTTATCAACGCTGTTCGGCCGCCATTGACCTACATTACGTGTGAATTTTTGCCGTAGCAAGTAGTATGAAAGGACAGAAGTCCGTGGACGGAGGTTGGTTGGGGGCTGGATGGGTAAAACAGGACTTTCACCCAGGAGAGCTGGGCTCGCGTGTGGCGTTTTTTTTAACTGTTTATATAAAATGAAAAAAGTTTAAGCCTTCCCCAATGTTTCTTTCCTAAACCCATCCGTTTATTGTTTTCCTAAGCGTGTGACGTTGGTCTTTCTTTTGTGTTACTAAAGCCTTTCCCAATATTCTTTTCGATTGGATATTTTTTTAAGCGCCAGTTGCAATGCCAATTTTAGACTAGACTTGTATGTAATATAGGGATGCACCGAAATGAAAATTCTTGGCCAAAACCGAAAAAGAGGAAACCAAGACCGAAAACCGAAACACCGAAAGAAATTATGCCAATTATTAGTACCATTGCATTTATGGCTATGACTGTGTACTAACTTTACTAAAATCAAGGCATTGCAATTGTATAAATTAATATTAAAGTTTAATAAAAAAAAAATCTAGCAGAAATATGGCTACAATCTGATAGTCACATACAGTATATAGTAGCCTAAGAACAGAATAGCTTACTTATTATTATTATTATTATTATTATTATTATTATTATTATTATTATTATGAGGCACTTTCTTGCAGGATTTCACTGAACATATCAGACAGCGAGGGTGCATGCCCCTCATCTGGTGCAGAGAGACCAGTCTTTTTTTCTGCGCTCTGATCTCTGCGCCCTGCTTTATTTCCGCATCCAAGTAATGGTCTTTATAACGCGGATCAAGTATCCGAATAGATCTCACTGAACCGTGTGCTGACAGACTCTAAGAGCACTTTTCATTGTTTTCACTCCGTGGCCCGTCTCAACCTCGTTGCCTAGGAGACGCTTTGCAGGTGGATCGGGTACTGACACACGTGCAGGTCGCGGTTTCTGTTTGCGTCATCACAACATTTCAGCCGTATTGTTTCGGTGATAAAAGTATTTCGGACGAAAATTTTCGGTGGCCGAATATTCGGTTCATCCCTAATGTAATATAATATTAGACCTTTGTTCGCAATGTACCACATTACATTGTCAAATTTAAAACATTATGTAACTATAACATTTTTTCAGTCAAATGGAAACTTGACAATTTGTCAATAAAGTAAAAAGGAAAAAAAAGAACGACTTGGGCAGTCCGCTAACTTGTTGTTCTCTGTAATATAACCAATATCAGCTGCTCTGTTTAGGCTACAAAAGTGCACGCAGGCTGAAATTCAACCGTGCGGTTTTGTTGGGATGAAGCTATAAGCAGAATGAATATCCGCTAGCTGCTAGGCTAATGTGCAATGGTAAACACACAGTATGGTACACGCACATAGCAGAGCTTGCAAACTGTGGCTTTTTTGTCGACAACGCGAACGTTGTCAACATATCTCACTGGAAATCCAAAATACTTCCACACTTTCACACACTTCAGTGAAAGAGGAGGGGGCTCAAGGGTCAGTGTAATGCTTATCAGTTCAATTTTCTAAGCACAAACGGACATTTGGAAAAACAGAAAAATGGGTTCCAATATGCAATTTTTCATTTTTTTCCAACTTGACAAATTAAAAAATTGGATCTTTAAACTGTTTTTCCAATTTTCTGTTTTTTATTCAGAGGATTAGAAATTGAGAAAATTACAAAATTGTGCCTGAGCTCCAATTATTCAATACTGCCATGGTATTCTCTTAGTCTACTTTGTGGAATTTTTTTTTCCCGCTTGACAAGCCGACCGGATGTGACATGGAGGCGTGGCAGTATCAACGATTCAATTTATTTATTTTTTTATTCGATTTTCAAGATTGTGACTTAATTTCGACCCCCTTGAGACCCTTAACTGCTACTTTTTTGTAGAGCATGTTCTTTGTGGAATAAAATCCCAAATAAAATTCGTTTTATTACAGGAAAGGTATATTTTAAAAAAGTCAAATCTTACCTTCATTTAAATTTTAGCTTTCTGATTGTGTGGGGGGGAAAAAAATTATCTATTTCAATGTGAGCTACCTTAATGTTTGCCATGTAACATACTGTAATATAGAACTTTGTTTTCAAGATATTTCTCTATTTGCTTGGTTTGTTATTGTTTTCATTTAATTTTAATTTTTCTTCTTTGTTATTTAGTTTTCTAATCAGATATTGTGGTATTTAGTTTATTTTTTCTTTTTCTTTTTTTTTCTTTTCAGTATATGTTATGAAATGTTTTAATATTGTCTGATTAACTGTTGTTTTGGACCCCAGGAAGACTAGCTGGTCATCTAGGCAACAGCTAATGGGGATCCTTATAATAAAGACAAAAAAAATACAGATACTAATACTTAGGATGGGTTAAATGCAGTAATAGAATTCCGCTACGTTGTACTGTGTGTATGTGACGATTAAGGAATAAAGTTAGTTTCTTCTGCTTGTTTGTTAGCTGGATGTGTAGGGAGGATATGGAACAGGTGATCTGTCGTTTATGAGAATCCAGAAGCACAGGTGGATGCGGGAGTTTTTTTTGAAGGATTTTTTAGTGCCATGGCCGGAGCTACCATACAAGACCCTAAGGACATGTTCTCTTTTAGCAACCTAGGTGGAGTTAAATTTCACAGTTTTAAAAATGACCATTTGGTATTTTGTAGACAGATTCCACTTAGACTCCATATATTTAAATTTGATTACTTTTATGCCAGCAAAAATAAATATGTAGCCTAAATAAAGGAAACCTTATTTGCTCACCGAAATGTTATTCCTGGCAGTATAAAACGGCATGAATATGAGAAGAAAAATCTGGCACACATTATATCTAGATGCAGAATTTAAAGAACTCAGAAACCTCAGAAATATGTGCTGTCTGAGTGCTCGCAAGTTAGTTATTTATTTAGTAAAATTACCAATTATTTCTGTTTACAGCTATAAGTATTGTAGGATTTTCTTCCTTATTGCTCATCCATATCACTTTAAGCGGAACCCCTTTTGGATGGTTGAGAATGGGGAAGACAAAACAAGCAATTTGAAGACATAACTTTTTGGGTTTTGGTTAATTTTATATATATATATTTTTTTTTACATTTAATCAGCTTAATGCATAGGTAATGTAATTGTATTGTTAGTTTCAGCCCTGAAAATGTTGAAATTTGCAATCAGAAATGTTTTTCTTTTCTTAAAGGCATCAAATTCTGTTTTTTTATTTCTAAGAATATTGTAAGCATAGCCAAAACTTATTATATCAGTTATTTCATCAATACACACGTTGCTAGTCTCAGCGTTGAGCATTTTGGGCTTTAAGGTGGCACCATGCTAGTAGCTCTGAGTGGATTCTCCTTGGTCGTATTTGTTATACAGAGGAAGATGTCCCTTTTTATCTCGGCTGCCTCCCATTGGTCAGTGGTTACTCAGCCACTTCATTGTGCTGTGTGCGCTTGCATCTGCACAACACAGACCACCTGTGAGCTGGGTAAACCAAGCCCTGTTCCATTACAGAGTGTGAGATTGGGCGTCTGTTTTTTTTTTTTTTTTATATTACTCATTGATGGTGTGTTTGTGTGTGTGTGTGTGTGGGGGGGGGGGCACAGTCTGTCAGGCGTGTTTGCACATCTGCCCCGTCGATTCCATCATCGGCCCTGAATGCTGATTCCTACTGACAGGTTGACCGAAGGGCCATGCACGTGTGTGTGCACGTACACTACAGCTCAACATCTCGCTGTGTAACGTTGGTTATATTCGGTGGCTGGCTTTGTGTTGGAGGAAAAGAGTGTGTGTATTTATAGTAGTACGAGGCTGAATGTTCTTGCTGGATGTTGTGTGAGGTCAGTCTCGTGGCCTGGAGCAGTTTCCCAGACTCTTCCCAGGCGCAGAGTTTGCTCCACAGCAACGTGTACCACCAGTGATTAGGAAGTCAGAGGGTGGAGGAAATATGGACAGCTTCTCATCAGACATCTTGATCTGGTTAGTGTCTCTGGCAGAGAGCACTCTCAGGGGTTAGACCAGTAGAAGAAACCTCTGATGGGATGGATATGCTTGGTACCTATAAGTACACCTTTTTGAAATATTGCAGATTGAATTAAAAGATTGTGAGAATTAGGTCATTTATTTGCAGAAGTGTATTTGTATTACAGTATTTAACAACTGCTTGGGCTCAATTTTCACAACGTTTCAATATGAAAAGCAGTCAAAGCCAAAACTATGGTGATTGGTCCGAATGCCTTGGTATTTCTGTTTTATTACGTGTTTATACTATTACAGAACACAACATGTGTATATATATTTCTTCATTCAAAACACAAGTGCACAGTGGAGATTCATTTAGATATATTCCAGTTTTTAATGACATGGGCTTGTTATTGTGTAACAAGATTATGTTTTCAGATTTGGGTGAAAAGTTTTTTTTTTTTTTATGTTTAGAAATATAAATGTGTTTCCAGACCCATTCAGACTGAAGCATTTTATGCAGATGTCATTATTAAAATAGAGTAAGGGTGACTATTCAATAATGAAGTCTGACTGCACAATACAGTCAATAATTCATACAAGGTGATCATACACAATTGTACCATGATGATTGGGACACACACACACACACACACACACACACACACACACACACACACACACACACACACACACACACACACACACACTGCATTGGTTGAGTGATGTGTACACTTAGTGGCAATTAAAGGGATAGTTAAGATATTTTGAAGTGGGGTTGTGTACTCTGGCCTGCTTCCCCAAACTCGGGGCATGTCGTCCGTCGTCTACTGTAGCTAACGCTGACTATGGAGAATTGGCTCATACAACTACACTGCAGAACATCGAACTATCCCTTCCACAACAAAATGCTCTGCCAAAGCAATCATAAAATACTGTAACTATTGCAATTTCAAAGGGACAGATTGGAGCTGTTACATCTGAGGCTGCTGTTCATGGTTTTGGTGTTCAGTCATATCTTGAAAACATTCAAGAGTTCTGTCCACAGCTGTCACCTGATGTCACTTCAAACATGCATGCACGCACGCACAACCACCAGTCAGACTTGGAGAGGAAGAACGGGTGATTTTAGCATCTCGCACGCACACACTCATACATGCACACACTCATACCTCTCCGTCACAGTGTTTGATGTTCCACTCAGGGTGTCTTTGTGTCTTTAATTTGCCCCGGACACTTGATGAAAGACAGTTGGTTGATGAGGAGGCGCGCGCACACACACACACACACACACACACACACACACACACACACACACACACACACACACACACACACACACACACACACACACACACACACACCTACACCTCAGACAGGCCACAGGTTCACTTTCCATTCAGGACTTTTTGGAGTACAACTAGGAGTGGACAATAAGGATAGAACCATCCATAATTATATATTTATTTGATATTGACTGCTACTAACCAAATTACGTTTTCAATTGTACACTTTAAAGTTTCTTTAAATATTTATCCGTTGCTTTTTGAAATCCACATAACTAAGGGTGTCACGATTTCGATTTTAAATCAAAATCGATCGAAATTAAGTCACAAACTTGAATATCGAATGAAAAAATGGAATCGTCGATACTGCCACGCCCCATGTCACGTCCGGTCGGCTTGTCGAGCGGAAAAAACACGTGTTGAAGTGCTGCCAGTCAGTCAACCTCCTGTACCTTAGCTACAGCCAGAAGATAGCATAGCAACTGCAGATGCTGGAGACCCATCAGAACTTGTGCCCCCTCCTCTTTCACTGAAGTGTGTGAAAGTGTGGAAGTATTTTGGATTTCCAGTGAGATATGTTGACAAAAAAGCCACAGTTTGCAAGCTCTGCTATGTGCGTGTACCATACTGTGTGTTTACCATTGCACATTAGCCTAGCAGCTAGCGGATATTCCTTCTGCTTATAGCTTCATCCCAACAAAACCGCACGGTTGAATTTCAGCCTGCGTGCACTTTTGTAGCCTAAACAGAGCAGCTGATATTGGTTATATTACAGAGAACAACAAGTTAGCGGACTGCCCGAGTCGCCCTCTTTGCTATCGGTCTGCTCAGCTGCTGTGCTGGCTCGATGGTGTTTTAAGCCCTCAACTAAGCCTTCAAGGCAGCGCTGCGACCATTGTCTTCAACCATAACCATTGCCTAATTTATTGAATTTATTGAAAGGATTTCTGGTACAGGATATAAAATCCTCTATTCCAGACCCAAAAAAAACAGTGAGTGAGAGAGAGAGAGAGAGAGAGATTCACATTTTATAGAACGCATTGATTTCATAATTGAAGTCTTCTAACAAATCCTAAATAAATTACATAAGTTACTGACAAGCTTTATAATTATACAGAACACCTTTTGACAGGCAAAATGCATCCAACCTATTCTTAAAGGAATTAATAGAAGGGGAACGCACAACTTCTTCTGGAAGCTCATTCCATGACTTTACCACACGGAGTGTAAAAAAGTTCTTTCTCTTTTCAGACAGGCATGTTCTAGGGTAGAGTTTTAAAGAATTCCCTCGTGTCTTGTACCTATTGTTCCAAAACTGAAAGATAGGTTCAACGCTTACATCATATATTCCCTGTACAAGCTTATATACCTGAATCATATCTCCTCTGTATCTCCTAAATTTGAGAGTTGGTAAACTTAATTTCCTCAATCCTGGAATTAATTTAGTAGCTCTTCTCTGGACCCTTTCAATTTTTTCTACATATTTTAATTTATATGGACACCAGACTGAGCTTGCATATTCAAGATGGGATCTTACCAGGGATTTGTACAATGGGAAAGTTCTTATTATTGCAATCATAGATGTTGCTTTTTTTACTTTTTCAGAAATATGTGTGTGGAATTCAAGTGAACCATCCACCACAACACCTACATCCCTCTCCTCATGTACAGGATTAACCACTATATCCCCAACTACATAATTAGCTACAGTGTCATTTTTCTTCCCCCTATATGTAAATGTTTACACTTTTCGGGATTCATCTTTAATAGCCACTGGTCACACCATTTGCTCATGCTACATAGATCTTCTTGAAGATGGGCTTGGTCTGTGTCACTTGTTATTCTGAAAATTTTAATATCATCTGCAGAAAGGTAAACATCAGACTATATCATATCTGGCAGATCGTTTATATATATATATATATATATTACAAAGAGAACAGGGCCCAAGACTGATCCCTGTGGGACCCCAGATGTCACCGGCTTCCAATCTGAGGCAGCACCATTCACTACCACCTGTTTTCTATTGTGCAAAAAATCCTGTATCCAATAAATAACTCTGTCTAAACAATAGGATTTTAACTTTGATAGTAGTCTTTCATGAGGGACAGTATCAAAGGCTTTTTGAAAGTCCAGATAAACACAGTCAACTGTTTGTCCTCTATCCAAGGCTTGTGAGCATTTGTCAAAAACTGAGTAACTGAAGAGAAGTTGACCGCTCAGATATGAAGCCATATTGTTTATTACTAAATAGTTTATTACTTTTCATATGATTGACTATATATGTCCTTATCAATTTTTCCATTGTTTTGCTAACAACTGACATCAAACTAACTGGTCTAATTTCCAGCTAGAGATTTATTTCCTTTTGTAAAAATTGCACTAATTTGAGCCTCTTTCCAGTCATTTGGTAAAACTGAATCCTCTAAGGATTTGTTAAATAGTACGGTTAGCGGTTTAGCAATCTCAGTTGCAAGTTCCCTCAAAATCCTAGGATGTATCAAATCCGGTCCAGTAGGGTTGGGCATCGTTTGGATATTAACTATTCTGATTCCAATTCCGATTCTTCCTTTCGATTCCGGTTCTTATCGATTCTCAATTCCGGTTCTTTGAGGGGTGGAGTTGAAAAGGGTCACATGCTTATTTCACAAATAAGAGGAAAGTTTTATTTTGATTCAATGCAGACAGGTATTTTTCAACGTAAAATAAAGCCCCACTAGAGCACCGCTTACTGTGCTCCACGGCTGCAACACAACAAGCGCCTGGCTGCTACGGAAACCAAAACTTTCACATGTTAAATTTGGAACCCATGATCAGATCTGAAACCAAATCCTCCAAACGATTCCAAACGATTCCAATAAAGAAACTATTCCGATGGAATCGTAATTTTTGAAACGATTCCAAGTAGGAATCGGTTCTCGATGCCCAACCCTACGGTCCAGGGGATTTATATACATCAATTTTCCGTAAAAGCTGTTTTGTATCTTCAACTATTATTTCAAGATTTTCTGTTTGCTGAACTTCCAACCTGGTATGTCGGGTATCTTCCTGTCAGGCTCTTCAACAAATACACTGCAGAAATATTCTGACAATATATCTGCCTTTTCTATATCTTTCTCTGTTTTCATAGAATTAGTATTATTCTGATTGCAATATACAGTAGATCACCCACTGCCGTTTTTTATTTTTGTCCTTTTATTTATGTAGTTCCATATAACCTTTGGTTTATATTTAGATTGCTTGGCTAATTCCTTTTTCATATTTTTGCTTTAAATTTCGCGTTCTCATCTTCACAATGTTTCGAACTCTCCGATAAGCCTGCTGTATTTCTGTTTTTTTTTTTACTTTGTAATGCTTTCCTTCCAAGATTATTTTTTTCTTTTTCTTTTTGTAATGTCGTCTAATGAAAAGAAGTATTTTTTTATTGTTATTATGGGGCCTAATTTTAGCAATAGGTACAAATTTCTCCTCCATTTCCTTCAACTTAGACTTTATTAGGTACCCATTTTTTATTAACATCATAATTAGACAGATGTGATATCCAATCGAAATTCTCTAATTCCCTACGTGCTTCATCATAATTGGCCTTATTGTAATTCCTTCTTACAGGTACGTTATTTTGTGTATAACAAATTACCTTAAACAACAATGATCACTTTTGCCTAAAGGACTTAGATATTGAATGTCCTCTATCATGTGTTCCTAATTTGTTACAATAAGATCCAATACATGTGGTGTATCACCACCTCGCCACCTTGTTGGCTCTAAAACATGTTGGAACAACCATACATTTTGAATACAATCCAAGAACCTGTTATCTAATGATATGGGGTTATTTCCCTTCATTTCTAATAATGTCCAATCTATATTTGGCAAATTAAAATCCCCCATAATTAATTTGTATGAATGTTTTATAGTCGACACTTCTTCTAATAAAACCAAAAGGTTATCATTGTTGCTCTCTGTTCCACTATCTGACCTGTAAATTAATCCAATAATCACATTCTCGTTTTTACTACATTTAATCTTTAAAAAAATAATTTCTTGGAATTCTGAAACCGTTACCATTTCTTTTGCTTCTAAAGTTTTGTGTACATAAAGCAGTAAGCCTCTACCTATAGCATTCTCTATATTCCTTGAAAACATATTATAATCCTCTATATCATCCAAGTTAAATTCCGTTGGGATCATCTGTTGATTATGATTCTTTGATTTAACTTTGGTGATTCCTATTATATGCTGGTGTCTTCCAGGCAGCTGGAAGACAATGTTGGGGTCTTAAACACCAAACTCTGTGTGCTGAGCGTCTGCCCTCAGGATTGTCGGTAAACTTTTTTTTTTTCTTTTTACTTTATTGACAAATTGTCAAGTTTCTAATTGACTGAGGACATGTTATTGTTACATTATGTTGTTAATAAATGTTTTAAATTTGACAATCTAATGTGGTACATTGCGATCAAAGGTCAGATATTATATTACATACAAGTCAGACATAGCAACCTGTGCTTAAAAAATCAAAAATGTAATGGAATCGAGGATTTGGAGAATCGGGACACCCCTACACATAACCCACTCTTCACATCGGCATGAATTGGATCCCCCGCACAGCATGTCTTTTAAAAAGAAAATAAGTCACTTTTAAGGCTGGTTTGCGTCCTTCCCCTATTATTTTCTTACACGCAATGTAGCATTTAAAAGCCTATTTTTCCATAAAATATGTCACTTAGTCAGGGGTCGTCAGGTTCCTCAATAATAGAAAAGGGGTCCTTTAAGGACAAAGGTCGGGAACCACTAATTTAGATGTTCATGTTAGAAAAATAATTAACTAAATAATAATGAATAAGTCACCTAAATGAATAGAATGTTAAAAATCAAAGTGTGGGGGTACAGCCCTTGTTGTCCCGATATATTTCATCATATTACCCCACCCTAGAACAAGAGATTCTCCTTTAGTGTACATACGTATGTGGAAACACTTTTCATCTGTCAGTCTGATGCTCTGTGTATAGGTCTTTACATCTTGAAACTGGACAATGTGGTTACGCTTTGTCCCTCCTTAAAAAACAACAATGCTAGGACAGCATTGTTTGTCATGTCAACATGCACATCCAGCCCATAATAATCTTTGTCATTTTCGTAACGCACACATTGACTTCTGGCGGGCGACACATTCATCATTCGATTCTGCTTTTCCGTGCCAATTAAATGGCCCGTTGTAATGCTGTTTGACAACGGCTGGCCGCACAGCAAAAAGCAGATTAAAGACATGAGAGGTTGGTCCCACAAGCTGTTTGTTTCTAATTGCTTCTTCCATGGATCAATTCACCTTAGAGGAAGCTCAATAGACCAGCCGCAATGTGCATGACAGATGGAGCCACAGCCATATTACACATTTCTTGCTGTTTTCATTTGGGATTTATTTTTCTGATCCTATAAGCATGGTCTCTTATTAGAAAAGAAATGACCTGTTACTCACTGCAGAGGGTCAAAATGACCACACAGAACACCAAATAATGAGTAATTAATGAGTAATTAGTGTAAATAATATGCTAGGATGAGTATTTTTTTTTTTTTTCAATTTTAGTCCCTTTTTATTTGTATTGTGGAGCTGATGAGGGAAAGATGTAAACAAAAGATCATTTAGTATTGCTGGACGTTTTCAGCGTTTTGGCCTTTCAACGTGTCATTTTACTTTAAAATAGTCAGATTTAAACATACAGAATATTTGTGGGGAAAAAACAAAGAACAGCAGCTTCAATTAATAAAATGATTGTTACTCAATTACTTTAAAGGTCTAATTTCCAATTTTCTTTATTTCTTAAGTTTACTGAAAAGAACTAACATGTATGTAATTTGCAACAAATTACAGGGAAATGCTCCATTAAAAGCCAAGTAAATATTTATTCATTATTCATTCATTATTGGCAATGTCATTCTCCATATATGTTGAACTGTATGTTTGCCTGTTGACAGATTCTACATTTTTGCATATTGAGCAGACCTGTGCACTGACTATCTAGGTTTCATAAAAAAAATGAATGAATGAATGAATGAATGAATGAATGAATGAATTAATTGTTATCATTTAAACTGGAAGTGTACCAATTGGACATTGCCCTTATTTTCCCTATCCTTAGTATCGGTCTTTCTGGGAAACTTAATATGAAATTAAAAGGAAATTATCAGCTCAAAATATTAAGTGTTACCAAACATTTCAGTATCACCTGCACTTTGTTAGATCTTTTGATTATGTACCTTGGAAGTTGCACAGAAAGTTCCTGTTGGTTTAACAAACTCCCTATAATCGTTGAGCAATCACTCACGATCTGACTACTAACGTGACGTAGGCTTGTCTGTTTTTCTTCTGCTATGTCAGTGTTATTTAGAGTGATGGTAACCACTGAGTATATTTGCTGTTTGTACTTCTCCTTAACAAAAATTATATTATATAGGATGTATTGTGCAGCAGCAGAGCCAAATGAAATAAAAGCATTTATTTTCATCGTGCTCTTCCTCCCTGAATCACTGAGGGATAAGGGTTTCTGTCACTTGGCTGTTTTGAATTAGGGTTGGGCAGTATTTCCATATTTTAGCTTGTATCAATATATTTTCAAATGAGATATGGGATTAGACAATGGCACATGACCAATTTCTTCTGTAAAGCCATGCCTGTGTTTGCATCTCTCCTCTCACTTTCCACGTAGCACCCCCATCCACCCCCACACACTCACACACTCTCCTGCAGCTGCGCGATCCACACTGCTGACATTTGTCTACAGTATTAATTCTTATTAACACAGATGTATATTTTGTTCAGAGTGAGAGGAAAACCTGTGTTTGTACCAGTGCTTCCGCTAGTAATTTTCTGTTTTAGCAGCTGCCATGGCGATAAACACGGCGAAAAACACAGGATTACAGTAGTTCCTGGATGTAACTTTAACTTCAGTTCTGTGAGGAATAGCATGTGAGACGGCGCCTGCTGGACCCCGGTGAGAGATGTAACCCATGGCCAGATTATCATAGTTCATAAAAATGCAGCGCAGTGATGATGCAGACATTAAATACACAAGACGTTTGTAACGGCGCTGGAGCCGTTCACAATAAGTAGAGAATCCAGTCTGCAGTATAGTTCAGACCCCTCACTGATAAACCAGAGAACTGTACAGCAACAATTGACTTTATGTATCATAAACTTCAATCCATCGCACGCTCCCTATCTATGACCCTCTCTCTCTCCCTCTTACCTTTTGAAACCGTAACGGACGTCGGTTACTGTTTCAGACAACTGAAGGAGCTTTCTCAGAGAAAGGCCTTTTTTATTTAACATAGGCTATTTATTTTATATAATTGCAGCTTTATATTTTCAAACAGGGAAGGAAACCCTGAATTTGCATTTTATTTTGATAATAAATAGTTTGTTGTAATAAAAGTGCTTGTGACATCTCACATGTGGTTTTAACATACAACTGAACATTTAGCCCACTTTGTAAAAAAGAAAAAAGAAAAAGAGATATACATTGTGTATTACCATTCAGCCAAACAATACAGAGAGATGATTTTTGGTTCATATTGCCCAGCCTTATTTTGAATATCTTAGTTTTGTAATAGGATTTCAAAGGGCCAGCAGTGACGAGATGTCAATAACCTGTAGCCTGTTAAGTTGACTGAAATTAGGTGAAAAACTGTGCAAATTTTAAATGAATGATAAGTAAATGTTATTTGGTCAAGTGTTCAGATTGCTCCATATTTGTTCCAAGAAGCAAAATGACACTTTGGCCCAAGGTCTAAAGCAACTGGTTTGCTCCCCGAGGAGGGAGATAGGCACAGTGTTTGCATAACAGACGTGTATTGGTGTTCAAAGGAGAGGAAAGACTGAAATGCCAACTTGATAACATGGAAAATGGTGTGTTGCTCCTTTCTAAACCAATGTTAGTTGTCATTTAATAAACTACGATGATATAACAGTCATGACAGATCATTATTTTTTTGATGCCAGGACAATGACCGCTTCAAAAAAGGACTGTGTGGGCGACCAAACCACTGTTGCTGTCTATACAAGTGCAAATGTTTTTTTTTTTTTTTTTTTTTTTTTTAAAATCTTTTTTTTTTAAAATTTTTTAAACCTTCTTCTATATAATAGGCAAAGAACTTTTTAAAATGAAAACTTGAAAATTCAGATTGAGCAACACAACAAACACGTTGTGTAAGTGTAAAACTAAACTTCATAGTGATTTTACTCAGTAAAGACATGCTATCCACTGCTACATTGTTCATCCATCCATTTTTCTATGACATAATTGGGCTGAATTAGGTTGTGCCATTCTGAAAGAAGTTTTGAGTCATTAATATCTACCCATTATTCCATGTGTTTGTGTTCAGGTTCTTATATTTTCTGTATTGACACTGTATTGGTAGGTGTAATTACACCAGCGCTAGCAAGTGGTTGGAGGTGGTCAGTGTGAAAATTGTCATATTATTGAGTAAATCATAAATGGAGAAAAGAGTGTGAGTGAGTAATAATGGTGTCACAAATGAGACCCCTAGAGTGAATGTGCATAGATTGCGGTCTTTATATTGACTTAGCGGCCTACCCATTGTAGGTTCATATTCAGTTTCTTTAACAGAGGTTGATCCAGAGTGTGCAATGCAACAACCGCCTTAAAACATAAAATACAATATACACAATTATTCCCCATAAAATCAAGGGCAGGATAATTGCTGTTAGCAGTCTTCTCATTTTTTTTAAATATACAGTACAGGCCAAAAGTTTGGACACACCTTCTCATTCAATGCATTTCCTTTATTTTCATGACTATTTACATTGTAGATTCTCACTGAAGGCATCAAAACTATGAATGAACACATATGGAATTAAAAAAGTGTGAAATAACTGAAAACATGTCTTATATTTTAGATTCCTCAAAGTAGCCACCCTTTGCTTTTTTATTAATAAGGGAAAAACTTCCACTAATGAACCCTGACAAAGCACACCTGTGAATTGAAAACCATTTCAGGTGACTACCTCATGAAGCTCATTGAGAGAACACCAAGGGTTTGCAGAGTTATCAAAGGGTGGCTACTTTGAAGAATCTAAAATTTTATTAAGTTTTTCACATATAGAAAACATACAGCAATACAAATAATGTATTAAGTGTGCAATACAACAAATCAATCAAAAGATGCAAAACAAATTAAATAATTGTACAAATAAAACTAAGTAATAAAAATAAATAAATAACTGAAAAAGAAGCAGTAATGGTGATCTTTAAGTTAGTGTGACATTCTCATCCTCCAAAAATTCCCAAAAAGGTTTCCACACTTTAATAAACTGTTTTCTTTTCCCTCTAACAATATATGTAAGTCTTTCCAGTGCAAGGTACATTGCAATCTCCTTCAACCACAACTTTACAGAGGGCAACTGTATATTTTTCCAGAAAAGAGCGATCAGTCTTCTAGCTTGAAGAAGCCCAAAATCAATCAACACTGACTGTGTAGAATTAACGACCAAATTTTCAGGGTATATACCCAGGATACAAAGTTTCGCTTGCAGGGGAACATTCTTAGCTACTATCTGGGAAATGGCCCTCATCACACTCTGCCAAAATAGTTGTACTTTGGAATATTCCCAAACACAGTGGAACAGTGTCCCTTTTTCCTCTAAACACTTACAACAAATATCTGGAATATTAGGATACATTTTATTCAGCTTTAGTGGGGGGATATAAGTTCGCATTAGCCATTTATACTGGAGCAATTTCAATCTTGTATTAATTGTATTTTGCTGTGCCTTTAAGCATGCCACTTCCCATTCTTCTTCAGGTATATTCTCTCCAATATCGACTTTCCATGCTTCTAATCTGTCTTTGGATGATTCCTTTTCATAAAATACCAAAGTCCCATTAAAAAAAAGATACTAGACCCGTTTTAGCCAGATTTGTAATGATTAGGTTTTCAAGATTTGTCAAAGGTGGCTCAGACATTAGATCTTTATTTATTGATAATATAAAATGTTTCAGTTGTAAATATTTGAAAAAATGCTTTTTTGGTATACTATACTCCTTACATATTTGCTCAAAGGTAAGTAGGTTGCCATCTCTGTATAGGTCCCCTACACATTGCACACCCTTGGTTGCCCAAAGCTTAAAACCACCATCACCTCTACCTGGTATAAAATCATTGTTTCCCCATATAGGAGAAAAACGAGATAAAGCAGGGATGTCTCCGATATGCTGGTGTATACAATACCAAATGTCTGACATTTTTAAGAAAAGGATTTTTCCTTTTTTCTCTCAATGTTTTAAGATCTGTTGAATATAGCTATAGCTTGAGGAGCAATTCTGATGTGGTTATTTGCTCAATATTTACCCAAGTTGGAAGAATGCCTGAGCCAAAATAGAACGAGGCAGAGTGTAATTGAGCAGACCAGTAATACCACCGTAGGTTTGGAAGACGAAGGCCACCTCTCTCATACGGCAAGTAATGCAACTTCAATCGTAGCCTAGCTTTTTTATTGTGCCAAATGAATTTAGCAAGAATATTGTTAATTTTATCAAAAAAACATTTAGGAAGTGGGATTGATTGAAAAAGGTACAGGAATTTTGGCAATATATCCATTTTAATTATATTAATACGGCCGATCATTGAAATTGGCATTACTGTCAAGCGGTTTAATGTCTCGGTTATTCTTTCTGTTAGCGAGTCATAATTTGAAGATACAATATTTTTGATTTCAGGTGTAATTTGAACCCCTAAATAAGTGCCTGGGGTCATTCTTAACGTGTAAAGAAACATCAGGCTTGACTTAAACATCCCTTTTCTAACTCTGTAAAACAAAATGTAACTAACCAATAAATACATAGATATTAATTTACTTAATTTGTTTATTATTGAAATGGTAAATAAAATAAAAAATTGCACCATTGTCATGCCTTAATAGGACGGGGTGCTTATTCTTGGTGATTTTAATATTCATGTACATTGTCCAATCCCCTCACTTCTCATTTTGACTCTTTTAACTTCATTCAAACTGTTTAAGGGACCACACATTCTAAGGGTCACACCTTCAACTTGGTACTCTCAATTTGGTAGATATGCCTGTAACTGAATGTATAGGTGTTGTTTACGCAGTTTATACAGCTTTCTATTCCTAGTCCCTACAATACGCACTCACATTCTCAACGCTGGCTCTGTAGTTAAATTCTCTGATGCTTTTATTTCATCATCCTGCAATTCGACTACATCTCTTCTAAATCCAGATGCACTGGTAAATTCACTTAAAGATCAGTGTCTATCCATCCTCAACCAAATTGCACCATTTTAAACTAGGATACAAAAATCAAATAATCTTACCTGGCTGAGTGATCACACTCAAGCCCTCAAAGACTAGAAAATCTGAATGACAATAAAGTCAATCAGTTACCCATAAAGGATTGAAAACAAGGTTTTATTTTCTGTATTATAATTGATTATTAATTTTTACACTCAAACCTCTCTAACAACATTTTCTGTCTCTCTGGGTTCCTCGACGGCTCAGTGAGTTGTGTTGTCCCTCAAGGCTCCGTTTTTATTTATTTATTTATTCGGGACAGTGCACATTAATGAACAATCTAACATTTCTGTACAGACTGTAAATGAGCCAGGTTATAGCATAAATGCTGATTTCCACCTGTAGTCCCGAGGCAGGAAAACAACTTACAAGATAATGCAAAACAGAAAAATATTACAATATACAATATCAAACAAGAAACACATTAGCACGCATTCAGACAGATTACATTACATCAATAAAATTAGTCAAAATGATGACATAACTGGGAACTTTTAAGAAATAGTTTAAAGTGCTTTTTAAATATGCAGTAAGTTGGACATTCTCTTAGGTTTGTTGGGATGCTGTTCCAGAAATGACCTCCTCTGATACATAGAACTTTTGGCCCCCTTCTGTTTCTTTATATATGCTGCCTCTTGGCCAGGTTATTTAAAATCTTAATGCTTAACCATTGTGATGCTAACGACACTCTTTCATACACACAGACACACACACACACACACACACACACACACACACACACACACACACACACACACACACACACACACACACACACACACACACACACACACACACAGGTTATATAAGATAGCGCTGCAAAGATTAATTGAATGACTAGTTAACTATTTAATTGATCGGCAACTATGAATCGGTTTAAGTCATTTTTCTTGGTCTAAGTCATTCCAGCTTCTTAAATGTTAATATTTTCTAGTTTCTTCACTCCCCTATGACTGTAAACTGAATATCTTTGAGTTGTGGACAAAAAAACATTTGAGGACGTCATCTTGAGCTTTAGTAAACACTGACATTTTCCACCATTTTGACATTTTATAGAGCAAACAACTAATCCATTAATCAAGAAAATAATCAACAGATTAATCGTCAATGTTAGTTGCAGCTGTAATAAATACCGTTACAACCGACCGATTCCAACAGCCTAGCAAATCTCAGTCTGTAAAATATTAAGCAGGCTGCTAGAAATCGAGAGGTACTTTTCAATGTTAACCTCTGTTTGGATGATAAAGTCAAAAATGTTAAGTCCTGTTTCTTCCAGCTCAAGATGAGTTCTAAATTAGGTCATTTTTTATCAATTGCTTATCTATTAAAAGTTGTTAATGCCTTTATCTATTCTTGGCTTGATTACTGTGATACACTTTACTTGAGCATCAGCCAGGGCTCCCTCCACCGTCTTTAGTTGGTACAAAACACTGCTGCTTGGCTCATTACTGGGGAAAAATCAGTGCCGTTGACACAGTGACCGCTACGTTGCTATCTTAAGAATTGCCTACATGTGAAGTTTGCGGATAGTAGCTAAATCTGTCCATGGAAAAGATATTAATTTTATTTATATTCAGCAGGTATCTTAGTTATATCAAGATTTAGCTTTAGTTTATCCCAGTTAATCCCACAATCTCTACAAAGCATGATGCGGCCAGCATCAAGGTATGTAACACTGAAGTAAAGCACACCCTCTCCTGTAATATTGCTTAGTAAAATAAAGCAGATATCTAAAAGTACAAACAGGGACATAGGAGAGAAACTAAACTTGAAACCACAGCAATGTAGAGGTGTTACTCTACATTGCTGTGAAAATCAAAAAATCTAAATCGTACATACCCTCGTGACCTTAAAATCAAAAGTAAAATGCAATCAGGGATTTGGAGAATCGTGACACCCCTACAGAAATTCAGTAGTAGCTACGAAATTACTGAGAGCACTGATACTTACACATTTCTGTTTGCTGTCCTGCACAGACATGAGTTGAGGCTTGCAACATTTTAGGGGGAGAAAGGAGGTCGTCATGGCTTAGTAGCAGTCGGCGAGACGTCACCGCAGCCCACTTGGAGGCGGGTCGGGCGAGTTTTGGACCAGTGAAAAGGTCCATCATGGGTGCAGGTCGGCGTGCTAAAACTAGTAATGGAAACCTAAATCAGCACAGCATGGTTTGGCTTGGCGTGGCCAGAAGTGCCATTGGAAGAAACAACCACAGAATGGAGTGACAGTGGAAAAGATTTTCTTTTTTATTTTTTTTTTTTTATCTCTTTTTAAAACCTTTTTCTTTGTGAAAGCTCTTTGAAATGTTTGATGTATCATCTAATTTATACTGTTTTTATTCCTATTTATTTGTTCTTATCCATTTTATTGTCTTTACTTCCTCTGTGCTTATGTCCTTTGGCCTTATTCTCATTTCATCTGTCTTGTCTGGCTATTTTTTTCTTTTGTAAAGCTCTTTGCAACATAAGAATTGTTAAGTTATTGTACATACTCAGAAATTAATTATCTCACTTTTTTTTATAGATACAAGGATAAACTTCTTTTTAAAAGAAAGTTCTTTGAAGTTGACTTTAAAGTAAACTAGTTGTTATCTTTGCCAAAAAAGTATCACTGGCCTAATTTGACCCCAATCCAAGATGATACTGGCAAGTTGATCCAATCAAAAGTTTTTCTCTCGCCGCTCCCAAGATGGCAGCACGTCTCTCTGTCTGTTTGTCTGTGCGTGACTGACTGGTTGATATTTGTTTTTTCACTTTGTGAGCTTTCGTACAATACTACTACTCTAATGTAGAGTCGGTATTTGTCATACTCAATGGTTGTTTATGACGCAAATCCGTATAGTTTAAGTCGGGACTGACATCCTCAGTGAACTGGCACTGATGATTTAACAAATATCCTCCATGAGTACAACGTGGCATGGGCAAAAAACAGAAAATCGAATCAGAAATCTGACTGGCTGGTCTTCAGGCAACTGCGCAATGCATGTACTCTCAAAATTAGAAAAGCCAAAGCTGATCATTTTCTTTCTCAAATCATTCATAACCTGAATAATCCATCAAAATTTTGGAAAACTATCAAATCAATATCAGAAAACAGTAAAGGCCTGGAGCTTCCTTCAAGCATTGTGATAGATTCTCAAAAAGTTACTGACAAGGCCAAAATGCTTGATTGTTTCAATGAACATTTCATAACCTCAGGATTTTTATTTGAGTCCTTCAACCCTCAACATGAGTGTTCCACAGTTGAGACTGTTGGTCTGGATCCTTCTATTCAGTCTTTTAGTTTCAGTCCTATTACAGTTTCAGACGTAAATAAAGCCCTCATTTGGATACAACAAAATCTGCAGGCCCTGATAAACTGGATCCCTACTTTTTAAAGCTTGCAGCAAATTGTATTGCTGTGCCTTTAACTAATATTTTTAATCTGTGCTTGAACACATATGTCATTCCTCCCATCTGGAAATCAGCCTTTGTGGTTCCCCTGCTAAAAGGTGGTGACCCTTCTATTTTAAATAACTACAGACTGTCTCTAAACTGTCTCTCCTGGTCAAGGTTCTAGAATCCCTTGTCAGTGATCAATTAAAGATTTTTTAAAACGGTAATAATGTTTTATCTGACTTCAAGTCTGTTTTTTAGAAAAAGGCATAGTACAACATCGGCAGCGCTTAAGGTTTTAAATTACTTTATTGAATCAGTGGACAACAAGCAGCATTGTGCAGCCCTTTTTATTGACCTTTCTAAGGCATTTGATACAGTGGACCACATAGTGCTTCTCGCTATCTCAGAATATCAAAAGGCGTGCCTCAGGGGTCAGTCTTGGGGCCGCTGCTATTCATCCTCTATATCAATAACATTGATCATAACGTGTCTAATGTAAAATTTCATTTTTATGCTGATGACACTGTACTGCAGTGTTTCCTCTAGGATTATTTTTAGCAGTGGGGGCAGATCTGTCGGACCCCCCCCGCGCCCCGCCGGCAAATGTTTTACGTATTAAACACAACCGACACTTCGCTGCAACACAAACAAATATATTTATTCACCTCTATTCACACACAATGAGGCATATTTTCATTTCGTTTTGAGTGAACTGTATTTTTGAGGAGCTGTTGGTCTACAAAATTAATTCTTCATAGGGAAACCAAAACCCAAAGTAGGCTATATATAGTATGAAACCATTCATAATGAAAATAATTGCATATTTGCCTCAGCGGCAAAATTGGCAGCCTTGCAGCGTGCATTTGATTTTTCTTGGCTTTTGGAAAAATAACTCCAAGGCTGGGTTACACTAGAACGACAGGGACGGTCATTTTGAACCGTTTTGAAATTTATGTGTAATAACTTTGCTTAATAAAAAAAATACAATCCTGCTGGTACCTGACTTTTCCTAAAAGAGTCTGTATTTTCATTTAAAATAGTTTTTATATAGCCTACTGTACATTACACAAAAGGCAAAGAAAATACAATCACTTTGACCTATTTTGGCCATACACTGTCATATTGACCGCTCTGATTTTTCGCGGTTTTGTTTTTAATCTTTTGCGTGGTTGAAGATACATCTTGGGTGCTTAGTAATAATCATAGCCTCTGTCAGAGAAACGTAACTAGCGGTCTCGAGTAACAAGTGTGGGCAATGCATCACCGATGGGCCGAAGGCAAAGCCAGAGTCGGTAACGTAGGCTACGGCTTGGATGACCAAATCGGAGGCGGTACCTGCCAGGTTAGGTTAGGTTATAAATGTTCAAATAACATACTTTTAATTGTTATTTGGCTGTGAATTATGTTGAATGAATTTCCCCCAATATGTTTCATGAATGTATGAAATAATTTAGCCTACTAGGCCTATGCCATGATATGATATCGAGGGCGTTGTATTGAATCAACAGCCACGTGCAATTTAGCTAGCAGGTGAAGGTGAAACTAAAAATGTGCAAGAACTATAGAATAATACAGGCTTACATGAACTGACAATATAAGTTATACGACTTACAGTTCTCAAGAATGCACACATGCCATCTCAACCGGGTCCTCCGGACAGCCTGTCTCTTTTTTCTTTCTCCCTTTTCTCTGAGTGGCACGCGTGCCCACTCGCGTTGTGAAGCGCGTGTCTGCGCTATTCTCCGTCGACGCGCTCTTTACAATCACTGCTGATAGACGGCTTTTTCAGTGTGTGTGTGTGTGTGTGTGTATGTATGTGTGTATATATATATATATATATATATATATTTTCTGATACCGTGGCGGGAAAAATCTAACCGTGGCGGACCGCCACTTGCCAATCAACATAGAGGAAACACTGGTACTGTATTGCTCAGCACCCACCCCAGAGCAGGCATTCTCCCAGTTACAACTTGCTTTTAACACGCTTCAACAGAATCTTTACGATTTAAATGCTGAAAAAAAACAAAAGTCATGCTTTTTTCAAAATCCAAATCAAATCTGCCTTCAATCCTACTTCCCAGGGTACGAAGATTGAATGTGTTTCTAAATACAGATATCTTTCAAAAAGATTAAAACTTAAACTAGGATTTTATTTCAGAATCAAATCCTGCCTTTTGTTCAAATCTAGAAAGAGTCTGGTCGCTGCCACTTTTATGTTTATACTTGACTATGGTGATGTTTTATACATGCATGCTTCGTCTCAAAGTGTACATGCACTGGACACTGTATACCATGGAGCTCTGAGGTTCATCACTGGTACGAAAGCCCTCACTCAGCATTGTGAACTGTGGGAATGTGGTGGATGGCCTTCTCTCTCAACACGGAGACTTCAACACTGGCATACCTTCATATACAAGGCTATTTTAGGTCTCCTTCCATCCTACCTTCTGACCTATATCAGTGTAAATAGTACCAGGACTTACAATCTTCGTTCCCAGAATCTTTTCCTTCTGTCTGTTCCAAAGGTTAGACTGAGCTGGGATAAAAGGACTTTTAAGTTTGCTGCGCCCTCTGCCTGGAACAAGTTACAGAAATCCATGAAACTTAATGAGCTGGTCTCATTGGTCGCTTTTAAGAGGACGTTGATTGACTTGGAGGCAGCTACATCTGGCTGCAGATGTTTTGCCTGGTGTGTTTAGGATTCTGGTTGACTCTGAGGGATTTGCTGTTTCAGTTGTTTTATGTTTTTTTGTGTTTTTGTGTATTTTGTGTTTGTATGTATGTGTGGTTGTACTGCTGCCTGTCTTGGCCAGGACACTCTTGAAAAAGAGATTTTTAATCTCAGTCAGTCTCTTCCTGGTTAAATAAAGGTAAATAAACAATGCTTTGATAAAGTAATATTCCATGGAAACATCCTGATAGCCCTGCTGTGTATGGGGATAGTTACAGATGTCCTACTATAATTTAAAACGTCTGTGACATTGTGTTGTAGAACACGTACTACAGAATATGCGTCACTTTTAAACAGCCTAATAAGTACCCATGTAATACACCTGAGCAGCTACTGGCTATGCACCCCACCCCTCAGCCCACTCCACCCCCATCACCACTGTGGCTGCTAATTGGATGTGGCAGGGAATTGCTGCGCACTTGCCTCCCAGCGACTTGTACCCTATAACCATACACAAATCGATCTGACATGTGGTATCAGATTAAATTACCAAGCAGCGCAGTGACAGGGAAAAGGATTTGCTCAACCCCCTGAGCTCAGCCTCTCTGTCTTACACACACCCTCCCAGACCTGCTGGAGAGCAGAGGGATGTTCAGCCAAGCAACAGGAGATGCTGCTCCATCCAAGCTATCCGTCAAGCTGGGCTTTAAATCCAGCCTGCAGCTAGCCACCTCCCTGTAAATTGCTTTCAGTATTCATATAGCCCTCTGATGACTTCTCCCATGGAGGCCAGTTTAACCCATTCCACTCAAATGTATGTGCAAGTTTACAAGTATAGCTGAAGTGATAGAAAACAGTAGTTTTCTAAATGTAGACACAGCTCAATGTAAATTACAGTTGGTGGGACGATGACGTCCTGTAAACTAGATTTCATTCACTTGTCATTTGTAATTTGTGTCAGAGCTGGGTTTTTTTTTTATCTTGGATGCGACAGACAAGGTGAGTTTATGTGAGAATGTAGTAAACCATAGCTCCTTTCAGGCATGCATTTCACTCTGTCAGCAATACTACAACCCATATCTGAAAGTGGTTTTAAAAGTATTTCTAGAGCATTTTGCTAGCACTGTTTGTACAGTTGTTGCAAAGCTCCCCCCATTTTCTTTTTAGCTGCTATTGTCTTTTAAAAAAAAAAAAAAAAAAAAAAAAATCAGAAATGAAAACTGACTGTAGCAGTGTCTCAAATCACCCCCTTTTTTCACCCATTCACCATTCCTTGTAAAATAAACTCAGTAGTTTCCTATATAATGAGCAGTAAATTGAGTGTGGAATGTTTTAAGGGCACTAGGGCAGAGGTGAAGAGAGGGGTCTTGAGGTGGGACTGGAAGATGGTGAGGGACTAAGAGGTGCAGATCTCTTGGGGGAGGGAGTTCCAAGGCCTGGGAGCTGCCCTGGAGAATGATCTGTCCCCATAACTGCGCAGGTTGGATTTTTGAATGGAGAGGAGAACAGCTGAGGTGGATCTGAGGGACCGTGAGGGTTGGTATGGGGAGAGGTCAGTGAGGTATGAGGGGGCTAGATGGTGGAGGGCTTTGTAGGTGAGGACCAGGATTTTGTAGGTGATCCGGTGGGAGATGGGAAGCCAGTGGAGTTGTTTTAGGACTGGAGTGATGTGGTGCCAGGATTTGGAGCGGGTGATGAGTCGGGCAGCTGCGTTTTGGACCAGTTGGAGTTGGTTGATGTTGGTAGAGCTGATGCCGAGGAGAAATGAGTTGCAGTAGTCCAGTCGGGAGGAGATGAAGGTGTGAATGAGTCTTTCAGCAGCGGGGGGTGTGAGAGCGGGTCTGATTTTGGCAATGTTGCGGAGGTGAAAGAAGGAGGTTTTAATGACTTGACCGATGTGAGGCTCAAGGGAGAGGGTAGAAGCAAAGATAACGCCAAGGTTGCGGGCCTGGGGAGATGGGGAAACAATGGTGCCATTGATGGTGAGAGTGGGGTTATTGGTTTTGCTGAGTGTGGGTTTGGAGCATATGAGGAGGAATTCTGTTTTATCGCTGTTGAGTTTGAGGAAGTTGTGTTGCATCCAGGTTTTAATAGCTGACAGACAGGAGTTGATGTGGGAGAGGGGAGGATTGTGGGGGGATTTGGTGCTGAGGTAGATCTGGGTGTCGTCAGCATAGCAGTGGAAGTCCAGGTTGAAGTGGTGGAGTATCTGACAAAGGGGGAGGATGTAGATGAAGAGGAGGGGGCCGAGTACGGAGCCTTGGGGAACGCCTTGAGTGGCTGTGGCAGGGTGTGGTTATGGAGAGAGATGAAGTGGGATCTGTTGGAGAGGTAGTGGAGTTAAGTACCTTCGATACCGAGCTCTTTGAGTCTGGTGAGCAGGATGTTATGGCTCACGGTATCGAAGGCTGTACTCAGGTCAAGGAGGATGAGGATGTTGAGAGAACCTGTGTCAGCAGAGGGGAGGAGGTCGTTGAGGACTTTGAGGAGAGCGGTTTCAGTGCTGTGGAGGGGGCGAAAACCAGATTGGAGGGGCTCGAATTGGTTGTTGGCATGAAGATGGGTTTGGAGTTGTGAGGCCACTATACGTTAAGGGTTTTAGACAGAAAGGGGAGGATGGATATTGGGCGGTAGTTGTTGAGGGAGGAGGGATCCAGACCAGGTTTTTTAAGGATTGGGGTGACAGCGGCAGTTTTGAAGGCAGAGGGGTCAGTTCCAAGGGAGAGTGAGGAGTTGAAGAGGTTAGTGAGGTAGGGGCATAGGACGGGGAGGCAGGACTTCAGGAGTGGAGTAGGGAGGGGGTCAAGGGAGCAGGTAGTGGGTTTGGAAGAGCTGATGAGTTTGGAGATTTCAGGAGGAGTGACCAGGTCAAACTGGGAGAGGAGGCAGTGAGGAGGAGGGGTCTGGAGGTCAGGAGAGATGGGGAGAGGAGGGTCCATGGTGGGTGCTGGAGTAGATTCTGAGAGGTGAGATACAGGGGATAGAGCTTGGTAGATGATGTTGATTTTGTCAGCGAAAGAGTAGAGGAATGAGTTGCAGAGATCTGGAGTGGACGTAGGGAGGGTGTTGGTCCGGGCCTTGATGAGGTTGTTCATTGTGGAGAAGAGGGTTCTGGGGTTTTGACAGGGTCGGTGAGGATGGTGGAGAGGTAGGCAGATTTGGCAGCAATGAGGGCGTCTTTGTAGGCAGTAGCTAAGTTTCCATCCACTTGTCAATCGAATTATCTGAAGTTCGGTAAAAAAACTCATGCGAATAAAGCTGGTGAAAGTGTGTTTCCATCCAACGGCTTTAAAGCAAATAAAAACCTGTGCGTAATGACGTCACATGCTGTTTTGTGATTAAATTGGTATATCGAATTGATTTGAGACATTTTATGGTGTTTCCATTCATTTTTGCACTGAATCGCACAACATTCAAGCGAACTTTTGCGAACAAAGTTTTGCTAGACAAAAGTAGTTGTTGTTAATATTAGAAGCCAAGCTAAGCTACGATGGGCCTTTGGCTGAGGATCTGATCCAGCTCATCAAAAAGGTGGAACTTGCCTTATATTTTCCCTCCGGCACCGCTGTGAGACAACTCTCTTTTTTGAGCCGTGTATCGCTGTTTGAGCTCCTTCCATTTACTCCGCAGGACGTCCCACGGCTTGTCGTAAGGGACATTCTAAAACGCTTAACGTGTCAACAATCATCACCAGATGAATCATGGTCATATCTTGACATGAACACTTAAGCCTGTCAAAAAAAACTAAATCGAAATCCAACGATTATAGAAGTTATCTCAGGTTAAAGGGATACTTCACCGATTTAGCATTCAGCTTTGTATCAGTAGAAACCCGATAGTATTTCTGAAGGACCGTGCCTCCCTCCCTCATGTCCCCCTGAGACGAGAGATTTCTGCATTTGGGGCCTGGAATAAATCTTCCGATGACGTAAAATGACGATTTTTGCGTCATTGGAAGATTTTTGGGCCAGAGGCAAAGGACTACAGCCAGTAGTAGGATCTACTTCCGTATGTTTTCAACACGCCCACAGGAGGTTGGACTGCCGAGTCTGGCCGAGGTATTCCGAATGAAAACGACTGTCAGCCATCTTGAATCTTCGCTAAACAGGCTTTCGGTTTTCAGCAGAAAACATTTACAACAATTATCTGCATTCAAACTACCGGACGTGTGTACCACCGGGATACATCGGTACAGATCGGAGAATATGGAGGAAACGTTATTACAGACGCAATACTCGGCACACTACGTGAGCTTTGCCTGCACGGAGACCAGCGGTGTCGCTCAATGCCGCTAGCCGGCTACGGGACATCCTCATCGGCTAGGTGGAAAGCTAACGCTAGCTGTCCACCTGTCCCAGCCATCCTGCTTGCAAGTGTCTGCTCATTAAACAACAAGCTGGACTACATCCTCCTTCAACGAAAATCCCAACGTGAGTTCAGTGACTGCTGTGTTTTTGTTGTTGTGGAAACATGCCTGAACAACAGTGTACCGGAACCGGGACTATCCAGCTACCAGGCTGCTCTCGCCGGCCCGTGGAGGTGGGCTGTGTTAAACGGACTGGTGTAGAAATAAAATCCAACTAGCTACTACTAACTGCTGGTGGAGCTTGTGACTGTTAAATGCCGACCATTCGACATTCCACGCTAATTCACGGCTGTGTTTATACTCTGTGATTAGCTACACCAATGCTAGTATGCGTTAGCTGAACTTTACGGATCCTGCTTGCAAGTGTCCGCTCATTTAGACCAAAAACTGGACTACATCCAACTTCAACGACACTCCCCAACGTGGAGTTCAGAGACTGCCGGTGTTTTTGTTGTGGAAACCTGCCTGAATAGTGTACGGACTGTCCAGCTACCAGGCCTGCTAGCCCTCCGAAGCTGCAAGATGCTCTGTCGCCAGGTAAAAGAGGTGGGCTGTGTTAACACCGAGTGGCGAGAAATGTGGTGATTTGTATCCATTTAACTGCTAACTGCTGGTGGAGTTTGTGACTGTAAACGCCAACTCATTCTACATTACACACTAATTCACGGCTGTGTTTATGCTTGGGTTTACAGCCCACCAAGCCCAATGCTAGTATGCGTTAGCTGAACTTTACGGAGCCTATAAAGTGTGTGTACTAAATGTAGCCTGTTTCGTATGTCGTTTTTATATAATGTCGTTTTTATATATGTTAAATGTGTAACACCACTTGAGTCACGATGAAACGTTGTTTCGTGTATATGGTTGAAATGACAATAAAACACGCTTGAGTTGAGTTGAATGCCTCTGTCGGTCTGTCAAGCGGTAGGCGTGGCTTGGGAGTGGACTCAAAGCAACGAAGCAGGTGCATTCTGGGATTTGGTGTTTTTCATCCATATAAGACCAAAACACATTTTCTGGCTTTTCTCGGCCTAGAAGGCACCAATTAAAAAAATTTTTTTCACATTTCTACTACATAAGTGACCCAATTTAAAGATATATTCAGCTTTCCAGCGGTGAAATATTACTTTAATGTTTTCTTCATCATAGTGTCAGATAACATCCATAATATTTGGACATTGGGTTAGATTTGACCGTTTTAAGTGGTTATGAGCAATATAGGAGAGGATTTTTTTGGTGATGATTGATCGTTGTTTAGGTACATTAAACCACGTTAAGCTTTTTCCATAGGCTCTAATGAAGGAGAAACGCTTTATGTCAGATAACATCCATAATAATAGGATTTTGGGTTCGAGTTTTTGACAGTTTTCAGTGGTTATGAGGAGCAATATGAGAGAGAAATTTGGTAATCATTGATCATTGTTTAGGTACATTAAACCACGTTAAGCTTTTTCCTCGCCATAGGGCTAATGATGAAGAAAACATTAACGTGAGATAACTTCTATAATCGTTGGATGTCGATTTAGTTTTTTGACAGGCTTAAGTGTTCATGACAAGATATGACCATGATAAATCTGGTGATGATTGATCGTTGTTTAGATACATTAAACCATGTTAAGCTTTTTCACGTTAAGCCTTTAATGTCCCTGTCGTAACTGTTGGTCATTTCCTTCTCGAGCTCCTGATAAATGATGGCATTTCTTAGATTTTTGCTATCTAAAATAGCAGTTATATTTTTCTGGTAAATTAAAAAAGTATCTCGTCTCCTCGTTTGTCCACTTACATCTGTTTTTGTTTTGCAAACAGAGCGGAAATACTGGGCGGAAATGAACTGAAACTTCTTCTTCGTTTCATTGCGGGTTGCAACCATAAAATGACCTAAAACTTAATCGCAATTCATTATTTATTTGGCAAATAACGTTTCCATCAGCGTTTATCGCATAAGCCGTATATCGATCAAGAGAAAATCCGATGAGACCAAACGTATTTTCTTTGAGTCGATATTCATGAAATTCAATCGGATTTTACGGTTTCCATAACGCATTTTTCATTCAATGTCACTTAATTCGGATAAAAACGTGTGGATGGAAACATAGCTAGTGAGATGGAGTTTATAGGCTTCATGATGGACTGTGAGGGATAATTTCTTTGTCAGACGTTCAAGTTGGCGGCCAGTTTCATTTTTCGGAGTGCAGGTGTGTACCAGGGTGAAGAGGTGTTAAAAGTGACAGTTTTTGTTGAGGGAGGTAGACAAGATGGAGTTGAGGTGGTTTGTGAGATCATAAGGTGAGGTGAGGGTTGAGTCCAGGTGGAGAGTGGTGGAGAGCAGGTCAGAGAGATGGTGGGGATCGATTGATTTGAGGTTGCGGAAGGTGATTTCTCTGAGGAGGTGGAGGCGTGGGGTTGGAGAAGGGATGGTGAACCGTATCAGTTTGTGATCAGAGAGGGGAAAGAGGCATGGATGGAGGTCGAGCACCGGTTGGTTAGTGGAGCAGACCAGGTCGAGGATGTGTGCTTTTTCATGTGTGGGGAATGTGGCATGTTGGGTGAGAGAGAAGTTATCCAGTAAAATGGTGAATTCTGATGAGAGCTTGCAGGTGGGGGAGTCCATGTGGATGTTTAAGTCACTGAGTAGCAGCAGACGTGGAGAGAGAGATGAGGCTAGTGTGAGGAGTTCAGTAAAATCAGAGAGGAAGGAGGGATTTGGTTTAGGTGGCCGGTAAATGAGGATGACTGTCATGGAGGAAGGAGCTTTGAAGGCGAGATATTCAAACGATGATACTGAGGGGAGGGTGAGTTCTGTGATCCGGAAGTTCAGATAAAAAAAAAGGGCGAGAAAAAAAACGCGCAGGCCATCCTCCCCCCCGCGGAAGGGGTGGGAGTTTGCAGATGTAGTTGTAGCCAGGGGGGGATGCTTGGTTGAGGGAGAAGAAGTTGTTGGGTTGTTGCCAGGTTTCAGTGAGCAGAAGGAAGTCCAGAGTGTTGAGGTGTTGTGTGTCGAGGATTAGTTCATGGAGGGCAGGGGCGATCGGGTGTTGAGGAGGGCAAAGTTGGCATGGTGAGAGGGTGGTGGGATTGGGCCAGGCTGGAGAGATCTGAGGTTGTCCTGGTTAGCAGTGCGTGTGGTCGGTGGGGTGTGGGGTATTGCATTTGAGGGGGGACAGTGAGCGGATTTGAAGTGCGGAAAGCACTGGAGTCCAGTCCGGGTTTTCTGTGCAGCCTGACGGTGCATTCAGCCCTATGTGATCCAGTCATAGACAGTATATAAGGATCCAGTGGGTGAAGCATTCTGATGACGTAGGACAGGTGCGACAGAGCATGCAGGTGACCAGATGGATGGAATGGATTGTCCGTGGTGGAAGAAAACAAACTTGCGGCGAGAGCTTCTGTGGATGTAACTGGGTCGACGTAGAAGTCCGAGCTGTTTGATGACTGGGATGCAGGATGGAATGGAGTAGTTGACGAGTTCGACCAGTTGCAGAGTTGAATATTTGAACATGATGCCGAGCGGAGGGACTGAGAGCTCTGTGATAGCAGTTAGCCGTGGGCTAGGAGCACAGAGGTGGGTGAATGATGTGTGTGCTAGAATGATCCACGTCACGACAGGAGGAGATGAAAGTCTAGTCTGGGTCACGGCACGCATCTGGTGGAGGTGAGAAGGAGGTCAGCAATCGGGTTAGCCGCTGTAGCAGCTAGGATTAGCCGCCATGTGTTTGGTGAACGGGGGCAGCCAGCTAGCGGCTAACCGACGAGGCGAGAGTCCGGTCGAGGAGCCCAGGCAGCTTCGGGAACCAGCTGAGAGGCTGTCCAGAGTTACAGAGGCTGTCCAGAGGTAGGGGTACAGAGAACACAAACAAACAGGAACACAAGAGAGTAGCAGACGGAAAAGCGGCGAATAAGCAGCGCCAGCGTCCTCATGTCTCAAAGTAAGCTCCTCAGAGTGAGCTACTCGTGTTCACGATGCTCTCCAGGGTAAAATCATTCCAATACATCAAGTGGTCCTGTCCGCTCCATGAAGATGTCAGTGAGTCTGAGTGGGACGGACCCAGGCTGGGTCTGAGTGGGACGGATCCAGGCTTGGTCTGAGGTCTGAATATGGAGAGAAAAAAGTGCAGTCACCAGTCTTTCAGTATTTTCTGTAGGTTTTAGATGTAATTAGTGGAAACACGGAACAAATCTCTAAGTAAGAATGTCCTTATGAAGACCAAATGCATGAATTTTGTTAGAGCACCTTCTTTATACAAACTGATTTTAGATTTCTAGAGAAGAACAGGGATATATTTTAAAGTCTGTAAGCTTGCACAATTTCTGGATGGTGTCTCTTTCCAACTTGGTACATATTATTCAAACACACCAGCTATTTTACAGATTTACAAGGACAAACTTAAATTTTTTTGAGGAAGTACAGAATTTTGTTTCTCGCAGATAATCTGTTTCATCAAGTAGATTTTTGTGTGTGGTAGCCAATTTGTGAGGAAGCCCATGATATGTCAAAGGGTAACCGCTATAATAATAGATGTCTTTTATCATAATTCAGGGATCAAAGGAAGACTTGTTTTGGTCTTGGAGGTAAAAGAGAGAACTTTAAAGCAGTGATAGCTGCCATTAGAACATATTAACCTTTCATTTGTCCTCCGTGGCAGTGCAGATAAAAGAGAGAATGGATTTGCTGAAATAGAAAGTGAATTGCTCCATTTACATCTGGACATTCGGGGGTTGCTATGTTCTTTGTTTGTCTTTTCTGCTCCGAGACGAGGAAGCAGAGATGCTGGTTGTCGTTAACAAGGTTAGTCCAGTTACTGCTGCTCCGCTCTGAAGGAAAGCTCCTGGACACAACAACCGCAGTTTTCTCTCAGGAATGGGAAGAAAGGAGTCATATCTCACTTTTTATTAGTGTGTTTCTACACCAAACAAAATCATAACTCTAAACAAGAGTTGCAGAGGGGTTATTTCATTATTACATTACATGTCATTTAGCTGATGCTTTTATCCAAAGCGACTTACAATTAAGTGCTTTCAACTTTGAAGGTACAAACTCGAGACAACAAGTAGTAAGTGCAAATACATCAGCTTTAAATAAGCAAAGCTACAAAGAGACATGAAAGTGTAGGTTCAAGAGTTTTTTTTTTTGTTTTTTTTTAATCCGAGGTGTAGTCGGAAGAGATGTGTTTTTAGCCTTCGGCGGAAGATGTGTAGGCTGTCAGCCATCCTGATGTCGATGGGGAGCTCGTTCCACCATTTGGGAGCCAGGACAGTGAACAGTCTGGATTTCGTTGAGTGATTAGTTCTCCCTCGCTGTGAGGGGGCAGCAAGAAGTTTGGCTGATGCAGAGCGAAGTGAGCGGGTTGGGGTATATGGTTTGACCATGTCCTGGATGTAAGCTGGGGCTGATCCATTCATGGCCCTGTATGTAAGTACTAGTGTCTTGAAGCGGATGCGGGCAGCAATTGGTAACCAGTGAAGAGAGCGGAGGAGCGGTGTAGTGTGAGAGAACTTGGGGAGGTTGAAGACAAGTCGAGCTGCTGCGTTCTGAATGAGCTGCAGAGGTTGGATGGCACATGCAGGCAGGCCAATCAGGAGGGAGTTGCAGTAGTATAGACGTGAGATGACTAGAGCCTGAACCAGAACCTGAGCCGCCTTCTGTGTTAGAAGGGGATGTATCCTTCTGATGTTATGCAGCATGTATCTACATGATCGGGTGTTTGCAGCAATGTTAGCAGTGAAGGAGAGTTGGTCGTCAAGTGTCACACACAGGTTTTTAGCTGTCTGGGTGGGGACTACCACAGAGTTGTCAATTGTTATAGTCAGGTCTTGGGTAGGAGAGCCCTTCCCTGGAAGGAAAAGGAGCTCAGTCTTGTCAAGGTTGAGTTTCAGATGGTGTGCGGACATCCAAGAAGAGATGTCAGTCAGACAGGCCGAGATACGTGCTGCTACTTGAGTTTCAGACTCAGGAAAGGAAAGAAATAGTTAGGTGTCATCTGCGTAGCTGTGATAAGAAAAGCCGTGCGACTGAATGACAGTCCCAAGAGAGTTGGTGTACAGAGAAAAGAGGAGGGGACCCAGGACTAATCCCTGGGGAACCCCAGTTTTGAGTGGGCAAGGTTCTGAGCTAGATCCTCTCCAAGTTACCCGGTAGGTTCGGTCTGCCAGGTAAGATGTCAGCAAAGAGAGCGCAGAGCCTGAAACACCCAGATCCTGGAGTGTCAAAATGAGGATCTGGTGGTTCACTGTGTCGAAGGCAGCAGAAAGGTCCAGAAAGATGATGATGGAAGAGAGAGAGGTTGTTCTAGCGATGTGAAGCTGCTCAGTGACAGCAAGGAGGGCAGTTTCTGTTGAAAGACTACACACAGCTTTGCTTCCAAAGATGGCGCTAGTGTGCATGGCAAGCCGTCTGTCTCTGTCTCTGTCTCGTCTGCTTAGTCTGTTGTTTGCTATCGCTCTATTTATTTACTGTCAAGATGTTTCTGCTTTACTCGTTTATGATCGCCAAGCACTTATCAACATTCAACTATCTGCTGACTTATTGTCTGAAAGACATGTTTTGGGAGATCGCTGGACCTCGAGGATTCCTCCTCTGCTGTCGAATATACCTGAGCACCTGCGCCGTTCACCTGCTGTTCTTCCCCGTAAGAAACGCTACAGACGACGGGGAAAGCGTGGAGGTGTGCTGGTCAGATTCAAGGCTTACCTGGCGCTCACCTATGTGACGTGTCCTGATGGACGCTACGTTCCTGCTGCCGGGCGCGTGCTGGGGATGAGAGACCGCTGGCTTCGTCCCATTGTCCCTGGCTCACAGGTTATATCCGGGGACCACCTGCTGACAGCACCACGGGCCAGGTCAGTACTTGGATCTTCTCCCATGCGTGCTCGGTTCCGCCGAGGTGGGGTGGATTTTTGAACCCCCGCCCGCTTGATCGTGGCGGCGCCTCCAGCCAGTGAGGATCAAACTCTTCGCTGCTTTTTGTTTTAATGCTAGATCGCTAGCCAACAAGACTTTTCTCCTCAATGACTTCTTCACTTCTCGTGAGTTGGATTTTTTGTTCTTAACAGAAACCTGGCTTCATGATGGCGAGCTCACGCCTTTTTCTGAACTTCTTCCTCCCCGATGTGGCTTCCTCAGCTCCCCTCGGACCACAGGTAAAGGTGGAGGATTAGCCGCTGTGTTTAAGTGTGCTTTTCCATGTCGGGAGATTCCGTTTGACAGCTGTTCCAGCTTTGAGCTGCAGCTGTTTGAGACACATCTTCCAGTTACTGTTTTATGTGCTGTGGTTTATCGACCTCCGAAGTTTAATAAGGATTTTATTCAGGACTTTGCAGACTTTGTGGCTCGAATTGCTTTGAAATATGATCGCTTTTTGATCGTTGGTGATTTTAATATACATGTGTGCTGCGAATCCAGACCGATGTCTAAGGATTTTCTTAATCTTATTGACTCTTTTAGTCTCACGCAGTCTGTCACTGGCCCGACGCACGAAAAAGGACATACTTTGGACCTTGTGCTGTCATATGGCTTAGATGTTGCCATTAGTGAAATATGCGGCACATGCATTTCAGATCATCTGCCTGTTTTATTTACTATCGTTGTCCCCTGCTCGGACACTTTGTCTGTTTCCCCCGCACGTTGTGTCCGTGCAATTAACCCTCAAACTGCCACACAGTTTCCTGCTGCTTTTAAAAACTCAGTGCTTTATAATCCTGGTGATTTTCTTAATGTGGAGGAACTCGCCAACATCTTCAACTCTACTTGTACAGAGATACTGGACTCTGTTGCCCCATTGAGGGAGGAACGCACAAAAACTCTTAAAGAACCTTGGCTGAATGACAACACCCGCTCTCTCAGACGGGCCTGCAGAACAGCTGAGAGAAAGTGGAAGAAGGACAAACTTCAAGTGTCATTTCAAATTTTAAAAGACTTATTACATAAATACCAGGGAGCAGTTAAATCTGCTAAAACTTATTTTTTATCTCACCTGGTTGCTAGTAACATCCAGAGGCCTCAAGTTCTTTTTAAAGTGTTTAACTCACTTATTAACCCTTGTGAAACTGACTGTGCTGTGCCATCCACATTGTTGTGTGAAAACTTCCTGAAACACTTCATAGATAAAATTGCCGGCCTGAGCTTTTCATCCCCTGCTTTTACCAGTGACCCCTCTGTTACCTCTTTATGCCCAGCTGTCTTCCAGCAGTTTGAGCCAGTTTCACTCCACCTTCTCTCTGACATAGTCAAGCAGCTCGTCCGGCTAATTGCCTGCAGGATAGTATCCCTGCACGCTTACATAAAAGATGTTTTTAACACTGTTGGGCCCAGTATTTTATCCTTGGTTAACTCATCTCTTAGCTCAGGGTGTGTTCCAGCTGCTTTTAAACATGCTGTTGTGCAACCACTTTTAAAAAGAAAAATTTGGATCCGTTAGTATTGTCTAATTTTAGACCTATTTCAAAACTACCGCTTTTTATACTAAAGTGTTGGAGAAGGTTGTTTTTAATCAACTTCAATCATTTTTAGATGATTTTAGTATTCATGAAAAGTTCCAGTCTGGTTTCAAGCCTCGTCACAGTACTGAAACTGCCCTTCTAAGAGTCTAAACGACACCTTCTCTTAGCGGTCCGACTCAGGAAACTCCGCTGTTTTAGTGCTTTTAGACTTGACTGCGGCCTTTGACACTGTTAACCACTCTATTCTTTTATCCCGACTCAAACAAAGTGTTGGCATTACGGGCATTGCCTTAAAATGGTTTGAATCCTACTTGACAGATAGGAGTTTTTCAGTCCACATTGGTAACTGCTCTTCATCTGCTGCCCCTCTTTCCTGTGGGGTCCCCCAAGGTTCCATTTTGGGACCCATGCTATTTTCTTTGTACATGCTGCCCTTAGGGTCCATTTTTGAAAAAAACACAACATTTCTTTCCATTGTTTTGCAGATGATGTACAAATCTATTTGCCTGTAACAAACAATGAGAAGGACACTATCCAGCCGTTGTTAAACTGCTTGAGTGATCTCAAAATATGGTTGGATCAGAATTTTCTCTGTCTTAATGACAAAAGACCGGTTGTTGTGTTTGGTCGGGCTGAACATTTCAGTGCCTGTGTAGATGCTCTTGGTACTTTAGGTTCCCAAATTCATCCTTTTACCAGAAATCTGGGTAGTGATTTTTGACGTGCTTTTAAATTTGACAAACAGATTAGTTCTGTTGTTAAAACTAGCTTCTTCCAGCTGAGACTTTTGGCTAAGGTCAAGCCTTACCTACCCGCACAAAGACTTTGAGAGAGTCATACATGCATTTATTACGTCCCGTTTGGACTACTGTAACTCACTGTATGTTGGATTGGATCAGTCATCCCTTTGTCGGTTACAGTTAGTCCAGAACGCGCAGCTTGACTTTTAACCGGGACTAAAAAGCGTGACCATATTACACCGGTTTTGGCCACGCTCCACTGGCTTCCTGTTTGTTTCAGGATTGAATTTAAAATTGTATTAATTGTTTTAAGATCTTAAATGGGTTCTCGCCGTCTTACTTATCAGAGCTCTTACATGTCCACACGCCTGTCAGAGCACTGAGGTCGTCAATCAGATGCTCCTCGGTATTGCCCAGATCCAGGTTAAAAACCAAAGGTGACCGAGCCTTTTCAGTGGCTGCTCCAAACCTCTGGAATAGTTTACCCATTCATGTAAGAACAGCTCGGACCATTGGAACGTTCAAGTCCTTGCTTAAGACCCATTACTACGCATTGGCTTTTAATTCAAGTTGAGCTTTGATATCTTGACATTATTGACATTATTCTTTTTCTACTGTTGTATATTGTGCCTTGTTTGTGTTTATTGTTTCGTTGCTTTTGGAGCATGTTAAGCACTTTGGTCAACTGAGGTTGTTTTTAAACGTGCTATATAAATAAAATTGAACTGAACTGAACTGAGTGACCAGCCTTGAAGCCAGACTGGTGGGGATCAAGAAGGTTGTTCTGGTGGAGATAGGTAGAGAGTTGATTATGAATGGCACGCTCAAGAGTCTTAGATAGAAATGGAAGAAGGGAGACGGGTCTATAGTTATTGACATCAGAGGAGTCGAGTGTTGGTTTTTTGAGTAGTGGGGTCACTCTTGCCTCTTTAAGGGCATCGGGGAAACAGCCAGTTGACAGGGAGATGTTAATGAGATGAGTGAGGAAAGGAAGAAGGTCAGGTGCAATGGACTGGAGAAGGTGAGAAGGGATAGGATCCAGGGGGCAGGTGGTTGGACGGGCAGAGGTAATCAAAGTAAGAATTTGATTTGGAGATAGAGGGGTGAAAGAGGAAAGAGTACTGGATGTGATGGATGGTAAGGTGATTTCAGGAGGTGTGGTGTAGAAGGAAGAGCGTATGACTATACTATATCTATCTATCTTTTTTACAAAGTAGTTGACAAAGTGGGTTGGTAGGAGGGAGGAGGTGGACTGGGGGTATCTAGCAGGTTAGAGAAGATGGAAAAAAGTTTTTGGGGGTTTGAGAAAGAGGATTCAATTTTGGTTTGATTAAAAAGAGCTTTTTGCTGCAGAAATGGAGGCAGCGAAGGAGGAAAGAAGAGACTGATAGGTAAGCAGATCATCTGGGTGTTTAGATTTCCGCCATTTCCTTTCCGCTGCCCGTATGGTTGATCTTTCAGCACGTACTGAGTCATATAACCACGGCGCTGGGGAGGACTTGCGAGCTTGTCGTGAAGTAAGAGGGCAGAGAGAGTCGAGAGAGGAGGATAGAGTAGAAAGTAGAGTGTATGTGGCAGCATTAGGAGGCATGAGTAAGAAAGAGTCAGATGGAGGGAGGGTAGATAGAGTACATGCCGCCAGAGAAGAAGGAGAGAGTGAACGAATATTACGGCGGACAGGTACGGTGTCTCTTGAGATATGGTTGTGAGCTTGGGAGAGTGGTAGAGAGTAAGAGATGAAGAAATGGTCTGAGGTATGGAGTGGGGTAACAGTGAGGTTTGATGTAGAGCAGTTTCTGGTGAATATGAGATCTAGGTGGTTGCCAGCTTTTGTGAGTGGGTGGTGAAGGAGAGAGTGAGAGGGCAAAAGAGGAGAGAAGGTGAAGAAAGGTAGCCAACTTCTCTGTCTGGATGTTGAAGTCTCCTAGAAGTACCAGCGGAGGACCAGTTTCAGAGATGTTTTGAAAGAAGGACATCCAGCTCCTCCAGAAACTCCCCCAGAGCACCTGGTGGGCGGTAGATAACAATGATGACTAGTTGTACCGGATGAGTTATGGTGACAGCATGAAGTTCAAAAGAGAGAGGAGTAAACTGTGGCAGTGGGTAGAGAGAAAATCTCCACTTGGGGTTAATGAGTAGGCCTGTCCCCCCGCCTCTCCCAGTGGGTCTGGGTGTGTGGGTGAAAGAGTAGGCAGAAGAGAGAGCAGCAGGGGTTGATGTGTTGGTTGGTGTAATCCAGGTCTCTGTGAGAGCAAGGAAGTCAAGGGATTTCAGGCTGGCAAGGCCAGAGATGAACTCAGTCTTGCGAGTGGCAGACTGGCAATTCCACAGGCCACCTGCAACAAGGTGTTGGGTGTGTGTGGAACGGGTGGGATAGGTAAGAGAGTTGGAGTTGCGGAAATGTTGCGAGCTAGTGCGTGGTTTGTAGTATCTCCGAGAGGAAACACGGATAGGAATGGAAAAGCAGCACATTTCTGGATGAAGACACCGAGCAATGTGAGTGAGATATGAGATATCGAGTCCACTTATCTTCCCACTTAGCCTCCTGCGTAGACTCCTTTGTCTTCGTCCGAAGAGGCTGCCGCTGAAGCTGCCGCTTCACGCAAATGCCAATGTTAAATACAAGGAGGAGATCAGTGTTTGGTACAGGTGGGGAGGCCATACCCTGGCTAATCAGTCAAAGCACCTGAGAGCCGTTAACCTCCACTCCCAAGATTCACACTTCACACTAACTAGTTTCACTTTAACAAGAACCACTAAATTTGGCCCAACAACCAGTCCAGCAGAAAACACACAGCATCAGTAGAAAGCAGAAAAGTAGAAGAAGCAGCAAAAACCCAAATAAAGTAAGTACTTAGCTTAATATCTAGTAGTCCAGTAGTCAGTTCCTTCAGAAATCAAAAGCACACAGTATTAACCACAGCACCCCAACAACCAGTTTAATAAAGTGTACTTTAGTGGGGTTTTAATCACTGGCTTAACCCCAATTTGATTCTTCAATTTGGCAATTTGATTCAAGAGTGAAAGAATTATGTTTTTTTTCAAGTCAAAAAACTTTCAGAAATGTGTGCGAGAATTAGGGTTGTGCCGATGGACGGTTTTATTGTAAAAATCGTCAACTGGCAATTTAGGGGACATCGCCCAACCCTAGCAATAGAATATACTTTACCCCCTAAAGTAAACATACACATGATTTCAAGACCATGATTAGATGGTATGGTGTACAAACATTACATTATGATAATGACAAAACAATGGCAGCTAGCAGCAATGAGATTACTTAAAAAGAGGCTAAACATTCTTCATGAAGTCTCCCAATTTAGATATAAGGGTGGTATCCTAAAACAGCTGACGAAGTTGTCAACAGTAACGTAACCTAAGTGAATACAGCGTGTAAAAACAGTTTGCTTTATTTGCAATTGTTTCTCAAAAGCGTATGTCTTAAAATTACATTCCAGGATACAATGTTAGTGTCCTTTCTCTCACAGAATAAAATCTGTGAGATCAGACCAGAATAAAATCTGTATTACTACTGTGAGTCGGTTCAGCTTTACAGATATCACACATCAATGTTACACAGCTAATGAACAATTCCAGATACATAATATGACGTGCATCTCGCATCACATTTTCACTGACTGTGACCCCTACTAATGTCATTACTGAACATTGTGCTGAAATATGAACAATAACGTTGCTGTCAGTAGCCCACTGACTAGTTGCTAGTCCCCGCCGCTAAGGAGAAATCAGCCGTCGAGGCTTTTGTCGCCGTTTGTCACTCTGCCTGAGGAGAAACTGCTGTACTCGCGCTGTAGTTTATTTGGTTGCCAGGACTCCAGCAGTGATGACGTCCTGTCACCTTTCCAGTTGCTCACCCTCAAAGGGGAGAGATGGAGTTCAGTAGAGCAGACGGCTCTGCAGAGTCGTGTAATCACGAAGCAGCGGCGGCAATAATTTAATAGGGGCGCACCGCCGCTGCTAAATGTGTATATAGTGGAAACACTGATTAAATAAATTACATACAGACCCTTTGATTCCTATCCAAACCTTTTTAGATTTTCCAGTCACTGAAGGGATTCTGGTGTTGCTGATTCTAACGTTACAGATAGTTTGTCCATGTTTTCTGTTTTCATGTGATTGATATTTTTCCAGTTTAAGCTCCTGATGATACAGAATGTGAAGATTTCACTTATGTACGAATTGGTCTTTTAACCTCTGCTCAACAGTAAGTTTCAACTTGCTGATGTCACGTATTGTGTTAGCGAGAAATTAGTCCATATCTACAATGTTCCACTTCTGGGATTGCTCTGGTGTCGCAGGAAATTCCGCCGGGGATGTTTGTCCCCTTCCTCTGTCTTTGTGTTGGCGTTCTAACCTCCGGTGGATTTGTGAGGACTATGGTTAACTGCTCCTCAGATCTCTGCAGGGTAAATCCAGACAGCTAGCTAGACTATCTGTCCAATCAGAGTTTTCTCTCGCACGACTAAAACTACTTTTGAACGTACACATGTTCCACCAAAACAAGTTCCTTCCTGAGACTATTTAGCAGAGGCACCGTGCAGAGCTTAGCGCAGCCCATGACGATTGTGATTGGTTTAAAGAAATTCCAGAAAACCAGAGCACGTTTTTCTCCCATCCCAGAATGCTATATGGACTAGCCAGACCTTCCCCCGCGGTGTTGTGGAGGAAGGTCTGACAATGTGAGACTAGCAAGAAATGAAACAAACTGCAGTCATCCAGTATTAAGTTAGTTAGTATTAAGCTGCAAAATCTGCAGTGGCACACTCCAGAAACAAACAAGTTAAGCAAATAGTAATCATTATCTAACGGAGTTTAGTTTCTTCCGAGTAATGTTAAGAACACAACAGATGACTGAGTGCTTTAATTTTTCTTAAATATTATATGATGCACCATGTTTAGGTTCGTTACTCAAGTCAATTCTATTGCTTTAACCCAACATCGCAAATCACAAATTTGCCTCTAAGGGCTTTAAAATCTAGAGGATTTATTTTGAAATGAATCGTTACATTTACATATGTGAATAAGTATTTTTTAGGTTGTAAGACGAGAAGTCATGTTCTGTTCTCCAGTTCATGTATGATTCCCTGGCCACAGTTTCTACCATTATACATGTTAAATGTAAAAATGTTAAATGCCTTTTGAGTTAATTTTCTAATTTAAACAATTTCTTAAAACTTTTTGCTTTGTTGTCTCATGCGCTCTGGTAAATGGAATGCTATTTTAACTGATGGCAATGATAGCCAAAACATTAATATAAAACCCAGGTTGTTATTTAAAGAAAAGTAGTCCTATCACTTGAGTTTTGTGTGCACTGACATATGATTAGGTACACATGAGTGTCTGTGACTGTATAATCATTGGTGCAGCTGTATACACACAGCTCCAGTGCTGCTCCAGTTAGGGATATTCAGCATCTACATTCACCTTTCAGCAGTTCTTACTCAAAGGGCAAAATATAGCTGCCCTGAATGTCTGTTTGTGAATCTCAAGTAGCCCAGCAGAAGCTGGCCCACTCAGCACTGGCATCAGGATCTGAAGTTCCCACCTGCCATGTACCAAATGCCAGTGAAATATTTAATGGATAAATAAGTAGAGATGTTCTGATACTATTTCTTCCTTCCCAAATCCAATTTTGATACCTGAACTTGCATATCGGCTGATGCAGAGTACTGATCCAATACCAGTGCGTTTTAAAACATATGTATATATTTTTTTTAACAGCTGTATACTAGTGAGCCTGTATAGATGTGATATGATTGGTATCGTTGTTGTACGGCATTGAAAATTAATTACTAGACGCGTTTATCGCTCCCCGTCTTAAACCTTAGAGCAGGGATCTTCAACAGGGGGTCTGGGACCCTTAGAGGGTCCTCAGAGTCAATGCAGGGGGGCCCCCAAATCATTGTTAATTTTTGAAAGTTATTTCAAAAATGTAAAAAGTCTTAACATGAATCCAACATATTATTAGCAAATATAAATCCCCGGAAAGGGGGGAGGGACTGAGAAGTTGTCGATGTTCAGATTTTTTGTCTAAGTCCTGGATCTTCGCAATCCTACCTACGCAATAAAGCAATTATTGCTTTATTGACCAATTGTTTTGAATCTTTTGACTCTTAATTGCCAAGAACAATGGCGTCATGCGCCAGAAGGGCTTGCCCTAGGGGTTTCCATTTTATGAAAGAAATATAAGAATGTTTTAAGAATATAAAAGGGACATATGTAAAAATCTATCATCTATTTTGTTTTTGTGTTTTATATCATAAAAAGCAGGTTAATATCTCCAGTATGATTTCTGAAACTGCACGATGTCTTTGAAGGCTACTTATTTAGGTGTGTGTGTGTGTGTGTGTGTGTGTGTGTGTGTGTGTTTCACACATTTTAGTAATTGTGGAGATTATCTGAGTGAAATATTCACACTTAATTTGTACTGTATTTATCTTCAGAATTGCTGTATAGCGATGCTAGTTGTGAATTACAAAATTGTGTTCAATTTAACATTTGAAGTTGTCATTTCAACCATAAAAAGTATGTCTGAGATTAAATATTGTCTTCTGAATGAAAACAAAAACATGATATACATACATCTTACCAATATTTAGACATACTAATAATTCCATGCACTGCAATCAAATTTGAGATTACGTAATGGGGAGTAAGCTTGGGAGACTTCTATATACAGTGCATATGGAAAGTATTCACAGCATTTCACTTTTTCCACATTTTGTTATGTTAGAGCCTCATTCCAAAATGGATTACATTTATTTTTTCCTAAAGAATTAAAAATGTATTAGAAATACAAAAACTATTAAATCACTTGTACATAAGTATTCACAGCTTTTGCGATCAAGCTCAAAATTGAACTCAGGTGCATTCTCTTTCCACTGATCATGCTTGAGATGTTTCTACAGCTTAACTGGAGTCCACCTGTGGTAAATTCAGTTGATTGGACATGATTTGAAAAGGCACACACCTGTCTCAATAAGGGCCCACAGTTAACAGTGCACGTCAGACCACAAAACGAGCATGAAGTCGAAGGAATTGTCTGTAGACCTCCGACACAGGATTGTCTCGAGTAGGGCTGGGGGTAAACGATTATTTATTAAACGATTAATCGGGCGATTATTTTATCGATTAGTCGACTAATCTAACGACTAATTGGACTATTAAGATAACGATTATTTTTCTGTTGCTCGATTAATAAAAACCATAATGTATCTCAAATACCAAACAAATCTTAATAATATACTTTATTAAACAGTTTTGCACAGCAAAAAATCTTCTGCTTTACACAAAATAAAATAAAAATAATTTTACTGCTATACAAAATGAAAGGCCAGCCTGTTTACTCTTTTACAGTACCAACATAACTATCTTGTTCAAAAAATTCAAAAGTTGTAGTGCAAACATGAAATTAATTTAGCCAACGTTAGTACTACTTGTTATTGTCTCCTTTACGAGTGACAATGGGGTGCCTCCGTTTCAGATGCTCCCACATTGCTGTTGTGCTGGTGTGGTATGCCAACTCCATTTGGCAAAGAGCGAAAATAACGACACCTTTACGTTTGGGACTAAATTTGAAGTATTCCCATACCTTCGATGATTTAGGGCGAGCTGTTTTTTTAGGACTTTTTCTTTTATTGGGGCTTTTTGCAGGGCTTTGTTGGGAATTCTGTGAGGAGGTTGCTGTTTCGTCCTCCATTCTGCAATGTTTTGGTCTCCCACGTGTGTGTGGCGAGCTGTGGTGAAGTGTCGACGCAAAAAATATGACGTCAATTTGACGCGTCGCTACAGGCCTAGTCTCAAGGCACAGATCTGGGGAAGGGTAAAGAAACATGTCTGCTGCTTTAAAGGTCCCAATGAACACAGTGGCCTCATCATCCGTAAATGGAAGAAATTTGGAACCACCAGGACTCTTCCTAGAGCTGGCCATCCCTCTAAACTGAGCGATCCGGGGAGAAGGGCTTTAGTTAGGGAGGTGACCAATAACCCGATGGTCACTCTGACAGAGCTCCAGGGTTCCTCTGTGGAGAGAGGAGAACCTTCCAGAAGGATGACCATCGCTGCAGCACTCCACCAATCAGGCCTGTATGGTAGAGTGGCCAGACAGAAGCCACTCCTTAGTAAAAGGCACATGGCGGCCTGTCTGGAGTTTGCTAAAAGGCACCTGAAAGACTCTCAGACCATGAGAAACAAAATTCTCTGGTCTGATGAGACAAAGATCAAACTTCTTGGCGTGAATGCCAAGCGTTATGTTTGGAGGACACCAGACACCGCTCATCACCTGGCCAATACCATCCCTACAGTGAAGCATGGTGGTGGCAGCATAATGCTGTGGGGAGGGTTATCAACGGCAGGAACTGGGAGACTAGTCAGGATTGAGGGAAAGATGAATGCAGCAATGAACCTTGTGGCTTCATATTCCAAAAGACTTGAGGCTGTAATTGCTACCAAAGGTGCCACAACAAAGTATTGAGCAAAGGCTGTGAATACTTATGTACTTATTATATTTTCGTTCTCTTTTTATATATATATATAAATGAATTGAATCCATTTTGGAATAAGGCTGGAATAACGAAATGTGGTAAAAGTGAAGCACTGTGAATACTTTCCGTATGCACTGTAGTACACTCAGCGGCTGCTTTATTGGGAACACCTGCTTGTTAATGCAAATATCTAATCTGCCAGTCTTGTGGAAGAAACTCAATGCACAAAAGCATTCACACAGGGTCGAAAGGATCATGGGGGGTATATTTGTCATTATTTCTTAATTAACACTGCAGCATTGTTTGGTTAAGTGTTGTTTTTATTTTCTGCACTGTACTCTGTACTAAAAGAATGAGCTGTACATCATTGTTAATATACATAGGTGTAGAGGATTCGTTTTAGCCAAGCCAAGTGTCTCTGTTTTCTAGTAACTAAGCTACCATGAGAATGGATCAGGACCACCCCTTAACCTTTAGTGAACCTGCCCCCACCCCCCTTGCCAGCTTCTATAGATTATCTGCTTATTCTTGGCCAGCCCTAACTCAATTACTGCCTTCCACCAGAACCGTAACAAATGGCAGCAGGGGAAATTACAGTCATTTGTCTCAGTCTACCCATGTCATGTTGACCCTCCTCTCTTTCCTTTAAACCATTACACCTGTACCATCTTCATCTTTTTTCATCTCCTCATCCTCCTCCTCCACCTCATTTAGGCTAGCTTTTTCTCTGTACCAGGAAAGATCTGCCATGTATGTATCTATGAAGCTTACAATCTCCACCAATCAGTTTGAATTGCATGGCTTTGCCTACACTGTTGATTACACCCGAATGTCTTGATTCTGTAAATGCTCTGCTATGCTATTTGATAGATGACCGGTCAGGCTTAAAACAGGTCACCACCGCATCACAACAGGTGTGCTGTGGGATATGGGGTGTTAATTGCAGCTCTCTCTCTTGCCACAGAATTGCCACTTTCAGTTTGAGTCTCTCATCAAAGTGCTGAAAGCAGATGTCAGTGTTGTACTTGAATATTTGTCAATTTACGATCTATTCTCATTTTTCTTATTCTTTCATTTGCATCTAGACTGTAAAGATTTGCAGTGCCTGTTTTTTTTTTCAACATGAAGAAATATACAATTTACAATACGTGTCCATTACATTTCAGTTAAATCAAATCTGTACTGGTTAAGCTATTACTTTATACTTGAATTTAAACCTTTAAAGTGATCTATTTAGTACATTGTTGATTTTGTTCTCATTGAAACCTATGTTTTTATAAAGTCATAAAGTGTTTTATGTGCCTGCCTTTCTGAATACTTTCTGAATGCTCCTTGCCAATGACTGTGATGAAGGACTTAATGACCATACATACTAATCATACAATATTACAACCATCCTTTAAAAATCCCCTCTACCAAATAGTCTTTCAAAACACAGTATGCTCAAATATCTTAGATCTTTTATTATCTAAAATACCCATAGGATTATTATTAAATATAAGAAATGGAAGAAACTCTAGGAAAAAAGGTGCAGAATTTGCTGCTTTGTAGTAAAAAATGGAGATTTACTGAAAACTCTTCTCTGAAGATCATTTAACCTTTAGATCATAGATGATTCATTCATCGTTCTTGCACACTACAATCCTACCACTGCATGAAGTAGATAAGTTATAAACGCATGTCCAAATCAATGCTGGTCTTCATCGTGAGTTTTTTCTTGTTACATGTATTCATCAGACGGAGGTTATCAAGGGGCCTTGTGGGAGTGTGGGGATGACGTTCAGGCACGTTCCTGCCAGCGAGGGGGATGCAGTGCACGTCAGCATTGAGACTGTCACACCCAACTCCCCTGCTGCCTTGGCAGACCTGCAGAGGGGTGATCGTCTCATCGCCATCGGAGGTTTGAGATGTTTAATTGTTGATCAGCAGAAAATGTTGAAACTGTCAGTTATTTGCACTACTGATTGAAAACTTTTTTTCTGCTCTTTACTTTTGAAAGGTGTCAAAGTGACATCCTCAGTTCAAGTGCCCAAACTGTTGAAGCAGGCTGGAGACAGAGTGGTGGTACTCTATGAGAGACCGGTTCGTCACCAGACTTCCTCTTTTGGAAGCCTTGGAACTCTTCAGGAAGGGTTTGGGCAGCTAGAGGAAACTGGTTTTATTTCTCAGCCAGGGGGTTATGAGGAAGACCCAGCTCCCATCACCACCCTTTCTGACATACCCGACAGCAAAGACATGGACTCTGAGTTTGAAGAGTTGATTGTGGAGTCCAAACATGGCCAGACTAGTGGCCCTAACAGCAGCACCACAAATACCAGTGATACTAAGGAGGATTCCTTACTTACAGTAAACCAAAGCCCCAAAAGGACTGTGGCCAACTTGGCCTCTAAGCCCCTTGGTACCATATCCCCCATCCTTAACCGCAAGTTAAACCTGGTGGGTCTCCAGTCACCACTAAAGCCCCATCCCAAAGAATCACCAAAGCCCTCACCACATAAGACCAGTAGTGATCCAATGGAGGTTCTGCAACGCCCCACCGTCCCTCCCCCACCCCCACCTTCTCGCCCCCCAGTGCCACCAAGACCTCAGATAAGGTTGACATCAGCCTCGTCAGAAACCAGTCTTTTGGAAGGTATTGATTCTGTTACAACTACCAATGCCACTGTGGTTCTTCCTACCATAACTACCACCATCAGCTCTTCTGAAAAATCCCCAGAAAAAGCTCCTCTCCCTGGAGCCAACGAGGACAAGGCCGGCACTGAGAAGATAGGTGTCAAGCAGGCTGAGGCGAAGCAGTCTACCAGGCCAGCAGAGTCCAGTGATGACCTGCCAGTCCCTTCCACCGTCACCAGCAGTAGCAAAGCCGATCAAGCAAAGGAAAAGGCTTCAGAGAGCTCCTGCAGCACACGGGACAGTCTAGAGGACCACTCTCTCTGGGAATCCCCAGAAACCATGTTTCGTAACCAGACAGCACGTTGGCCCAAGGCCTCTGTTGTGTTTGAGGTGGAGAGCAACCATAAGTACCTTAATGTGGCCTTGTGGTGCAAAGATCCCTTTAAGCTGGGCAGTTTGTTGTGCCTGGGCCATGTCAGCCTCCAGCTGGAGCATGTAGCCCTGGAATGCATGGCCACATCTTCAGCAGAGTACCAGAGCACCTTTAGGTTAGGACCTCCAGAGCCCAGAGCTAATGTCAACCGCACTGCTCTACGCAGCCTCGGCACCCACAAGGGCTTTAATGAGAAGCTGTGTTATGGAGATGTTACTCTGAACTTCTGTTACTTAGCTGAGGGTGAGTTAGAGTATCCAGGAGGGCTGGCAGAAAAAGAGCGAGAGGGGAGTCTCCATGATGAGGATCTAAGGGAGAGGGAGAGGGAGCATATCCCCTCTGCACAGCGTGATGACTTGGCCTACGGTGCCATGCAGTTGGTGGAGGTCCGTCACAACTTCCAGGACACACAATTCCAAAACCCCACCTGGTGTGAATACTGCAAGAAGAAGGTTTGGACCAAGGCAGCCTCTCAGTGTATGATCTGCGCCTACGTTTGCCACAAAAAGTGCCAGGACAAGTGCCTCGCTGAAAATCCCTTCTGTGTGGCAGCGACTGAACGTCGCGGAGCTGACCCTGAGGCCAAATCGACCATTAACCGGGCCACCACTGGCCTAACACGCCATATTATCAACACCAGCTCCCGCCTGCTTAACCTCCGCCAGGTGCCCAAAACTCGGCTGGTTGAGCAGGTGGCTGACGTGGTGCCTGGAGCGGTGGAGCCCTCACCCAAGCATACCCCCAACACTTCAGACAATGAGAGCAGTGATACTGAGACCTACACCAGTGGCGCCAGCCCCTCAAAGCAGCCCATCGGCAGTGGTGGCAGCAGTAAACTTGTACGTAAGGAAGGTGGTTTGGATGACAGTGTGTTCATTGCTGTGAAGGAGATAGGCCGTGACCTGTACCGGGGGCTGCCCACAGATGAGCGCTCCCAGAAGCTTGAGTTGATGCTGGACAAGCTGCAGCAGGAAATTGACCAGGAGTTGGAGCACAATAACGCTCTTCTGCTGGAGGAGAGGGAGGCCACAGATGTCCGGCGCAAGGCCCTAATTAGTACTGCCCTGGCCAAGTCTGGGGAGAGGCTCCAGGCCCTCACCCTGCTAATGATCCACTACCGGGCAGGCATTGAGGACCTGGAGTCAGTGGAGAGCACCTCTCCTTCAGAGCAGCAAGGCTGTAAAGGCAAAGGAGAAGGCCTGGAGGAAGAGGCCCTGATGGGGACAGAGGTCTATGACAGTGACACATGTAGCCCTGTGGAGGTGCAACTGCTTGATGACATTACAGAGGAGCAGATCTGTGTGGAGGCGCTCCACTAAATAAGACTAGAAAGGAGAAAGAAGAGGAACATGTGCTTTGGGCTCATGACTCACAACAAAATTATGTCCAGTTTGTTTTTGATTTCAGCAGTCCATTTAAAATATCGGGTATATTGGGGTCCAGTGTTCACACGTGTTTTTTTATTTTTACGTGAAAAAGAAAGGATGGGTGAAGGAATTTCCTCCCTAAGGATTCATATTATTGATGTTTAATTTGCACAATGTGATGCTGTTTCCATGCTCTTGGTTTTTAAAGGGAAGCTTGAGAGCTTCAATATTATCTGCCCTCAGTAGTGCTGCATGTGTATCCTCCAGTTATGTTTTTCTGTGGCTTCAAAATGTCATTGTAAGCATTTAATTCGGTTTGCTTTCTTGTCTGTAACTGCTTTAACACTTAAGGACTTAAGAAAATGTGCACATTTCTCTGGTCTACTTGTCTAATTCATCTTAACTTTGGGGAAGGAAAAATAATTATTCAGTATTTGTTTGCTGTGAGTAAGAAGCCCATATGAGGGTGAAATATTTGAGTCAATAACGGTGTGAATACTACCAGGGCAAAGCAAGCTGTCATACGTATCTTTTGTTTTGAGCACTTTTTTACTGTAATAGAATTGGATTATAGAAAATGACTCCCTGCTCACAGCACTCTTTTGGGATTTCAGCAGTTGCACACTTATTAGTGGAATCTTAGATATAGTTTGCCCCTTTCTTTTAGTTTATTGGTTAGGTCAAACATGTTTTATCATATAACCCAAAGTTTTCTATTCCCTGAGAACGTGTTACGAGGTAATTGTGCTGGGTAAAAATTAATACAAAATTTCTTAACCAAATTGTGTGTGTGTGTGTGTGTGTGTCTGTGTGTGTCTGTGTGTGTCTGTGTGTGTCTTTGTCTGTGTGTGTGATTTCCATGCTTCAAGTGTGTGTACAGCTGTTTGGCACTGCCTTCCCCCATTTCCTTGCTAAACATCAAGCATTAATGTAGCCTGTTACATTGATTCTATCATAACCAGCTACAGATCCAAAATGCTATGCTGTTCATCTATCTGTTAGACCCTCAGAGAGCCACTGGAGAAAATTGATGGAGGAGGGAATATGTCTATCTTTAATTCTCAAGAGATTATCTCTTACGTATCTTATGAAAAATCTACCCGAAAACACTGAACATTTTCTAAATCTATATTGGTGGTGATGTCCTTTTCTTTGTTGATTCTGATTGTTATTTAGCCAATTGGTGCCATGTCACATATTTCCAGCACAAATACAAATGAGTTTGTTTGTGTGTACTCAGTGAGATTGATGGCTTTCTAAAACTATCAACAGCAGTCAGCAGCTTTTGGTGTCAGTGAGTCAGAATTGTGACGTTCAGCATGCAGGCAGGGAGAACTCCATTAAAAGAGATGTACAAGTATAGTCCAACGTTTAAGTGAAGTACTTTAAAGAAAGTAGATTATGAAACATGACCCAGGAGGTCCAGTTGGAGTAATAGGTCGATGAGTTGGAAGGCTTATCAGACCCTAGAATGCAACACAGCGGGGAATACTAAAAGGAAGGATTTCAAAAACCAGGACAGTTATCTCAGTAGCAATCATTTTATCTTTGGTCCTGACGATCGCAGGGTCAAACGTAGATATATGCTGTTCATGTTACAGAGTAATCTATCAGGAATTTGTGCTTTCGAATATTTACTGCCAGATGACGCTGCATTGAGGCAAAAGTTGAGCCAGTTTAAATGTTCCGCTGAATGACCCTGCGTCAGCACCCCCGCTGCACCTCAAGAGTAGCTTCATTAAAAAATGATGTGGGAGTTGCATTTTCACGCTGTGCTGATGGCAGTCTGAATGCAGCCTAACACCTTTGTATAACTTCTCTGTGGGTTGTTGAACAGCATTTCAGGAAAAGTAGGGTTCAGGCCTCAGTGTGCTACAAAGTCCTAACAGCATCAGAGGGCTCCTGTCCCACAGCGCCATATGAATCTGTGTCCATCCATTTTTGTAACTGTTCACGACAATCCGACAGCCCCACTTTACACAGTTACGCAATGTTTTTGCTTTTTACTAATTTTAGATAGCTAGTACTTGGAGATTAGTGTTGGGTATCGTTTGAATTTTAAAATCTGATTTATACTTCCGATTCTTATCCATTCTCCAATCTTATTCTCTGGCGGCTGGACTGGAAACTGTTCACATGCTTACTTAAAGATGCAGTATGTAAGACTTATAAAACTACCTTTCTGTCATATCTGCTGAAACTGACCCTATGTTCCAGTAGAACTACATGAAGCAGGTCATTAAAAACAAATCTGGCTCCTCTGGCTCCACCTACAGCCTGGAGTGTGATTGCAGATGCACCAATCAGTGCTGGGGGGGGGGGGGTCTAACTGCATGTCAATCACTGCTCAAGCACACTCATTCATTCTCCCTTGTGGGGGGAGGGGCTAAGGAGACCGTTTTAGGCTTCAGCAGAAAGGGGGGGGGATTGAGAAGTTGTCGATGTTCAAATTTTTTGGCTAAGTGCTGGATCTTCACAGTCCTACCTACAGCACCTTTTCCAGTGGACTTTTCAATGTAAAATAAAGCCACACTTGCTGTGCTCCTGCGTCACAACAGGCGCCTGGAAGTACGATGGTGGTCGCTACCGAAACAAAACTTGCGCGTGTTAAAGTTGGAACTGATGATCTGATTCAAAACTAAAAATTTTTCAAGTTGGCACCTATTCTCCACTCCTACTGGAGATCCCGGGGGTATGTGGATTGTGATGAACTGATGAGTGATGAGCCTATAATGTAGTCTAAATAATTATTTTTTCCGTATCATGTTGTTTCCTCACGCCCACAGACAGTGTCCCATGGCCTGGTACCACTACCGGGGGTTAGGAGCCACTGCATTAGGGCTAGGGTTACAGTTTTCTTGAGACATCTTTTAGATATTCCTGCATAAATTACAAGCTGATGGAAGATTCAACGCGTAGGGCCAAAAGGACTAGCCCAAGCTAATGGAACCATAGAAGTAATCAGCTGAAGTCCGAGGAAGCAAAGGCCCATTTCCTGTTCATCTCTGTGTAAGAGATACGTTGCTCCAGTAGATAATGGCTTGCTGGCTGCTATACTTGTCAATCTCTCTGTCTCTGTATATCCAGATTTTTTGTGCAATATTTTTGTAGGAAATGAAGCTGATAATCAGGAATGAATCCCCATGTCTGTGATTTGTTTTGTTTTTTCTTGAAAAACATGTAGTCTTGTGTTCCCATCCGCCTGGTAGTGTAACCAATGAGAACCTGCGAGGAGTTGGCCTGAGAAGCGCTGCTGCTGCTGCTGCTGCTGCTGCTGCTGCTGTTAACAACTCCTAATCTCAGCCCTAGACTTACAATATGTCTGCCCACCGTGGCTTTCAGCAGGCCGGGATGCTGTTTGTTTCTCTTTGTGTATGTGAGGGGTGTTGTACGCAGTTTTCAAAAGGCTCATGTGATGAAGCTTTATTGTACATAACCTAAATAAACAAGCTCAAATAAATTCCCGTCACTCTGCTTCATGGTTTATTCAGCTCACACAGAAGAACTTTAAAGGAACAATCTGTGATCCAAAGGGAAACAAGAAGCAAAAATCCCAACAAGACTTGAACCTTCTATTACTTCCATTTCTCTTTCAACACAGGCACTAACAATAGACAACCACTAACGTAAAGGTTACAGGGGAAAAAACACAAGCAAGGCAAACCAATAGTTTCAATTAAAATGAATTTAAAATTGTGTATAGTATGTGATCACAATGTTTGTGGACCAGTTACTCAGGATTTAGCCCTGTAACCTCCATGTAAACTTACAACTTCATGCTATGTGGACAAACATCTTGCTCCAAAACAAATCTGTCTGTATTAATCATTTAGACGTTTGTCTGATTTTGGATTTTTTGGTCTGACTGTATATATTTGGGGCAAAGTCAGGGCTGGGCGATAAATCGATTTTATCGATTAACTCGAATGTGTAGTTAACGTCGATTTGTTTAAATGAAAATCGGTTTTCTCCTTAACATCCGCCGACGCTCACTCCCCCCCGGACGGAGATGAACACTCCCAATGGCCTTTGTGAACTGCTAATTTTACAGTGACATTAGCAAGTAACGATGACTCAGCATGTTAAAGGACCCATCACCCCACCCTCTGATCGCTAATATTAAATGATGTCATGTCCCATTTCCCTACTCTGCACTCTACTCTGCAGCCCATTTCTCTGATACTCCACAATTGGTCCCCTACTCCTAGCTCAAGAAATTGTAGAAAATGTCCGTTTTACTTATATATTTGAGCACATTGCATCAGAATACATCATATTTCCCTTCAGAGGTGTACCTCATCATAATGCACTGTGATACTGTGATGTGCTCCCTGTGCCTGTTGCTATAAGAGCCACAGTTTGGGTTCTTAGTGGAGAGGGAAAGAAGGGAAGGTATTGTGTGAGCATCTGCAAAGTAATTGAAGCCCAGTGTTGAGAAGGACAGGCTGATTACAGTGTGTCTGCTCCTACATTTCCCCGTCATGGCAACTCATTCTGCTGTCAACTGCCAGCCAGCGCAAGCAATCAACATCAGCATTTCTGGTAGCAAACACATTGTTAGCTGTTTGATATATATACATGCCAGGGTTTTCCCTGCCACTGTAAGGTTTAGGTGCAGCATCTGAGCCGTTTTGAGCACCAGCTAAACCGAAAGAATGTTCCTAAAAGACTTTTCTCAGATCTAATGACTGTACATGGACTTCTTTAGCAAATTTTGTCTTTTAGCTTTTTGAATGTTATTTATTATCTGTTCTAGCTTTTCCAACGTTTTCGACACAGATATGGTAATAGTAATAGTCCAAAATCATGTGAAAAAGAGACTCAAAACTACCACAAAAAGACACAAACCGACTACAAAGAGACTTAAAAAAACAAACACAAGAGAGACAACAGAGACAAAATCCCACAAAGAGACACAAAATGTATGGGGAAATTGCATTTTTTTTTTAAATACGTTGAATATATATATAGCTTGAGGAAGGAAGCCTAAACCCCCGTCAAATACGCACACCTAAGTCTTCCATAAAGCTAGGGAATACTCTGCATGTTACCCCTCTGTTCACTTCAAACTGTCATGTCAATAATGCAAAATTTGGGCATTTAGAGTGACCAGGAGTGGACTAAATGTAAAGGTAATGGTGCTGTCTCTACATATGGTTTTTGAGGAGAAAACTGCTTTTTCAGAGTATACCACATTTATTAGAGGATATGGGGTTCCTACAAGTAACAAGTAAAACCGATAACATCAGCCAATGACGGAGAACAGTTTGTGTGTTTGTGAATGTTTCCAACAGAGACTCAGTAGATTGAGTAGTAGTAGTTTGGTGTCTCAGCTCAGACCAGCCAGTCTGTTGACTATGCTTTTGTATATCATTATATTATTTTAATCCCAGGGGGGTGGAGCCTAATAGGCATTGACTATCTTTTTAAAGATTTTTTGTGTGTGGCATGTTCAGGCCTTTATTATGACAGGACAGATGAAAGTGGAGAGAGAGGAGGAATGACATGCAGCAAAGTGTCACAGGTCAGAGTCGAACCTTCGGCCGCTGCGTCAGGGATTGAGCCTCTCTATATGGGCATGCACTCTACCAGGGGAGCTACCCAGGTGCCCAGGAATTGACTATTTAACTAGCCAAAAACAGAGAGATTTAAAAATGTGGCCAAAATATTACAAAATATTTTCATTAATAATGATAAGAATCTTTAAAATAATTAATTGCTGTTGTTCTTCTCAATGCTGAGCAGCAACAAGCCTCATTGTTGCAGTTAACATACAAGAAAGTGATGCTACTGGGGCATCCTGTTAGCTGAATGGTTAATATTTAATAAGTAAAAAAACAAAAACATGAGGACATGTATATGTTACTGTATTAGTTGTTACTGACAAGAAATGATGCAATGTTTACATTTTACAACAGAGAGCCGAAGTCCTGTGGTCACACAGTCTCTCTTTTCTTTCATCGGTCTCTCTGACACGCCCTGCAGTGTCATGCTGCGTCCTGCTGAACCCTGCAGCTTCCTGCTACGTCCATCCATGCTCTGCTGGGCCACGCTACATCCTGTAACGCCCTACAGCGCCCTGATATGACATGAACTACTACGACTACCATTTGAAGTCACTGTTCCATTATTAATGTGACTATTATCGCCACTGTTCATCATATCCCCAACCGGCACCGTCAGACACCGCCTACCAAGACTCTGGGTCTGTCCGAGGTTTCTTCCCAAGAGGGAGTTTTTCCTCGCCACTGTCGCACTGCTTGCTCTTGAGGGAATTAATGTAATTGTTGGGTCTTTGTAAATTATAGAGTGTGGTCTAGACCTACTCTATCTGTAAAGTGTCTCGAGATAACTCGTGTTATAATTTGATACTATAAATAAAATGTAATTGAATTGAATTGACAACGTGTCCCTGTCGGGCTTACTGTGAAAAATGGGTTAGAATAGGAAATATACTACAGCTCCCAGAAATCTTCAGCAGCGCATCAGTGTCCCACTGACTCCTCTGGTTACCCAGGATTCTCCACCATTTTCTCTTCTAAAGGAATCTTTGCCAGGTACTGGGCTCGTGGAAAAAAAAAGAAATATTAAGTATACAATATTTTATTGTATACTTATTAATATATATATTTTTTAAATGTTCCTTATTTAGACATATGGAGTAAACCACAGGACAGTGTCCAGCGGGGTTATGTCCCAAAGCTGGAGTTTAAGTTATTTGCCTCGTAGTTGTGCCTTTTACCTTTACCTTTTCTGTTATTTAATGGATTTATTCCTTAGAGCGTACTACTACTACTACTACTACTACTACTACTACTACTGCTACTGCTACTCCTACTGCAGTAGTGGAGTGCTAAGTAGCCCCTTTGGTGCTCAGCTCTTCAGCTGCTCCTCTTTTTGCTGATTTTGTTAAGTCTGATGTTGTCAAGATTGTTGGCAGATACATTTCCCATGATAAAGTAATAAAATACATAGCAAATATTACTGTAAAAGACACGTTAAAAACCATTAGCACTGTGCAACTTCCTACTGTCCAGTTATTCAGGGGAGTTTCATTAACTATTGTGCAAATTATAAGACCTGCACGACAATTTAAGGCATTATTATTATGCAAATACTTCAGAAAAGGATGCTGATTAACATATTGTCTTTTTGTATCCTCTCCCCGTGTCTACTTATCAGTATCAGTGGTCCAAACAGAGAAAAATATTGGTGAAAAGAGTCTGTGTTGTCATTTATTTTGTCAGAATCAGAAAAGGATTTCTTTCCAAGTAAGTAACACTTACAAGGGATTTGCCTTGGTGGTTGGTCCATAAACATATCAAACATTAATATGAAATAAACAATAAATACAGAAACAAATACCTACAATATAGCTGTTTACCATTAAGAAGAAAGAGGCTGTATGGATTAGTGCAGGATATATAGTGTGTGCTATATATATATATCTCTGAGAACAAGAGGCAATCAGTGGCCTCAGCTGTGTGACAGCGACCACTAAGGCCATATTAGTATTTTAGTAAACATGTGTCATCCCATATGACAGACAGAGAGCATAGAATGCAATATGATTAAATTATAATGGTACAAATGGTCATGCTTGCCTATGAAAAACCCCTTAGTATGAATGATTCCAGTGGGACATTTAGAATTATGAGAGGCTTTTCCACTCCACCAAGAACCCAATTGTGCTGGAAACAATTAGTTTTTATATTTTGTCAGAACATTAAATATATACACACAATATTCCCTGATGATCCCTTTACTTAAAGATATGATATGTAATATATCCCCATTTTAATGTGGATATATTACATATTATCTAAAAAAATGGTCTATGTTATATATTTTGTTGAGTTGTGTACTTACATTATGCCAAATGTTTCCAACAATGTTCAAACCCAGAGAAATCTGTCATTTTAAACAATGACACGGAGCAGTGTCGTTTGGTCGCCTGTCAATGGCCTCATATAACCTTTGACCACCCCCCCGACCACGGTTAACAGCGCTAGGCTAACCCACGATTAAAGTCACGCGACATTTTAAAAAAAAAAGTTAAATAAAAAAAATATGCATAACGTCATTCATAATTCCTAAAATAATGATACTATAATAGTGAGTAAGCGTTGGGTTCTAATCATTTGAATTAGTGTTTGAATGTTTGTTGTTAAACTGATGCTGCACCACTGGAATGTCTTTATACTGAAATGTGTTGTGCTGCTCAGGAGGTTCTTGACTGAAATGAATATTTAAAAATGGGTACATTGTTGAAAAAAGTTGGAGAACCACTGAAATACAAATACATACATACTGGCAAAGGAAAACTCTGTGGAAAAAAACATACACTACATAACCCTTGTCATTTATATACAACAGAGGACATATCAGAGGAAACACAGGTGTATGAAATAACATTAATAAATGGGATTATATGTATGGTGGCTGACAGGGGCAAACGCCCTGCAACTTCAGAAAACACATGCAAATAGACAAAACACAAGCAAATTAAGAAAACAACTTCATTAATTTGACAACACGTGCAGCATTCAGCAAACATGCTGCAAATACACACAACACAACCAAATACACAAACGCGCTGCGAATAAATAACGATGCAAAAAGAAAAGCACACAAACCCCGAAAACAAATGCAACAAAAAAACGCTGCATCCAGATTACACAACGGAAGTTCTCCAGACCTCTAGAGGGAGCAGCTGAGTGGAACAGCTGGATTTTCAACAATCAAAATGCTGTTTACTGCTGCTTCCACTGTGGAAGTATGAAGCAAGGGGGTAAGCTTCGATTCAGAACTCGAGCCATCTATGGCGCCATTTTGTGGCTACCTGGCCATCACCTCCTGTTAGCATTATGCTGACCGCCATTTTTTTTTTACGTCACTTGACAGTGAATAACTTTACATCTGAAGCGTTTAAAGACTCGATTTGTCCATTATTTATTTCTAAAGAAACACGACAATGTATAAAAGGCTCCATTACCTTGTACCTCACGTTATGGCTCCGTAGCAGACGTTTTTGTAAAAATAGGCTAACGATTGTGTCACATAGTAGAGGAATTACTGTATAGTACAGGATAAGCTTGGAGGCAGTTTGGCTTACATGAGCTGTTTAGGTTTAATTACTAATGTTAACTAGCATTTTAGTTAGCAATAATTAGCCTGTGCCCATGTTATCTCCTTACATATACCTACACTCTCCGTCTCTGTGAGATTGGGAATGATTGAGATTTCTCTCGGCACAGCTACCAGAAGACTTCACACTTTCAGACACGTTGCTCACGTCACATTCTCTCAGTTGGAGGCTGCGCAGTGAAGCTGGCCATCACCGGAAAAGTGCTTCTAATATCCTTCACTGGTCTCCGTCCAGAGCAACGGGCTCTGTTGGTCCATTATATACTGTCTATGGTATGGAGCAGCGCCAGAGTGAGAATGAAAGCTGGCAACATGGAGGCAAAGCAGAGACACATTCTGTGCATCTCACTTTCCTTAAATTGCATCCTTGGTTCCTCCACTTGCCTCCCTTCCTTGTGGAAATCATGGGAGGAGAGAGGAAACGAGGAAATTTGTTTTAGAGGGATAAGACCTCCTTTCCTCTGAAACGTCACATGAATTCGTCAGCTGTTTGGGTGCAGATAGTAACTCCTTCTGCTGCACGGCCTCCAGGAAGGCTGCTCTCTGTATCCTCGCCTATAGCTCCTCGGAGATCCATCCTCGATCGAGAAATAAGAGCTTTCAGACGGCCTTCACACAGAAGGGACAACGTAACTTCCGGTTTAGTCGAGGACTGAGGAGCTATCAAGTAAGGGACATGGGATGCAGTCCAGAGCCTAGAGCGAGAGCTTTTGGTAGGCCATCCAGCAGCAGCGTCACACATACTCTGCAGTGAATATGACCTCCCCCCATCTGGCAGACGCTATAGAGCCAGTAGGTGCAAAGCTTTCATTTGTCCCCGCATCTATAGCACTACTGAACAAGTAACCATTCCAGTCCTCATCACTATAACACTGTGTAACCTGTCATTTACTCACCATGTTCAATCTCTTATATCAGCAATTTGCATTCTTTCTATGCATCATTTATTTCATAATAGGGCACGTGCAAGTACATTGTTGTCATGTTATATATTGTCATGTACTGTACTGTCTGTGACAAACTGTGTGACTGATAACTAATGCATGTGTTTGGGGATCATTACCATACCATACTACTTTTTGCTAACTTATGTTACATCTGATACATTTTATTCCATTCTAATTGAATATATTTGAATATTTGTTTATGCCTCTCTGTGTGTGTAGCATGGAGGGTGATACAACTGCATTTCATTGTGTAATCCTGTAAACAGGGCTGGACTGGCCATCTGGCATACCGGGGATTTTCCCGGTGGGCCGACGGACTTTTGGGCCGAATCGCCGATATAAATAGGCCTTTTTTTATTTTTTGGCCGGGCCGGCCCATAAAGAACTCACAGCGGCCCATTGGTTAATTTTCTTTATTGGCACTGGCCTGACCCAATGAAATCCAGGAACCCCCTTCCCCACTCCGGCGCCAAAATTACGCGAATAGCGGCCACCCCCTCCGGCCCTGAGACGTGAGCTGTAATAGTTATGCTGGAAGTTTAGCATTCACGTTATAATGGACAAACGACCACCAAGTGCAAGGGAGGTGCAGAGAAATTACAGGAGAAAAAGATTAAGAATCTACAGGCGGATTCCTCAAAAATTTCGGACATGTTTGGGTCTGTAGTAGCTGCTTCAACATCAGCATTACCTGAAGTAGAGGAGGAGAGGTGGCTGGCTATAGAAGCAGAAACAATGTCAGGGAAGAAGGCGAGGAGGAGGCGAGTGAGGAAAAGATGGAAGAGAGAGTAGATGACGATGTGGTAAGGAGTAGGCAACGGAAGTCGCACGGAGGCGCTCAGGAGGGTGGTGTGGTGTGTGTGTTGTGTGTGTGTGTGTGTGTGTGTGTGTGTGTGTGTGTGTGTGTGTGTGTGTGTGTGTGTGTGTGTGTGTGTGTGTGTGTGTGTGCGTGCGTGCGAGTGTGTCACGTCATAACGACAACAAGCAGTTTGGCTGTAACATTAAAGTTAGTGGCTGTCTGGTAACCTAACAGCTTAAGCTTACATTGAAAATGCTAGCGGTTAGCCTGTTGGCTAGCTGAAAAGTCTGTGTGATCTATAAAATCAGTGATGATACAAGCATCAGTGTTCCTTGAATAGCTTAATTAGCTTCTCTTGTATTGGTGCTCTTTTCCAGGGCATATACTACTCTCAGCTTTATTGTAGCTTTTAGGAAGGGTTATAGTTATGGTTATTGTATTTAGCAGACACTTGTGTCCAAAGCGACAAAATATGAATCTTACAATAGTTAAAATTAACAGTAAGCTGTTTTTAAAGTTGCTAAGCCAATATTAAGCAAAATAGTAATAATAAAAATAATGACAATACAATATCAAATATCAATAATAAAAAATTATAAAAATACCATAAATATACAAATCATAACTCTAAGAATGAATTATTTAAGTGTAAGATCAACAGATAAGTCTTGAGTCCCCTCTTGAAGGATCCAAAATGATCACATGAACGCTGAACACTAGGCAACTCATTTAATGGAACGCACGCATATTTTAAGAGGACTGTCTGCAGGGAATGTGTCTGACCAATCACGGTGGGTGTAGGCCGCCTGGCCCAAAAATGCCAGGGCCGATTTTTTGTCCCAGTCCAGCCCTGCCTGTAAAGACAATAAAGTTAAACTTCAAACCTATTTTTAATTTAGTATGAACCAGTGCAGAAGCTTTTCTCACAGAAAATAGATGGCTTGCTGATTTCAATATAATTCTGTCTGAGTATCCGCTGCACTGAAGCAGTGTGCACAATACTGAGCCCCTGGAACTGGATCATTTCAATGTACTACAGTCGACATGTCAAAATGCAAAAGTCTATTGTAAAGAGCTATGTCTGTATTTAGCTATATTTGACATATTTTGTAAAACACATAAGCGTTAGGAACATAGCAAGCAAGCAGATGGGCAGAGGAAAAGTGTGTTATACTTCAGGAGAGTTACAATTGGAACCCATTCATCCATCAAACTGTTGGGATTCAAGCTGACTGCAGTTGCATCCATGACAGAGCAAGCTATACATTTTTCAGAGCTAATTTGTCAGGCCTATAAGCAGTACTGGATACTCTTAACATTTAACCCTGAATCACTGGGGGCTAAACTGTGTTCCACTAGAAGCAGAACCATTAGTAATGTCACAGTAGGTGTTCTCCCTTTGACAGCTGATTAAATTACCTGCAATGACATCACTTATTAATGTGTGGCCAAGAGTTTGAATCAACAGCAGTGCAAAAGCAGTTTTCTGCCCTACCAAGGCCAGAGCAGAACTAAATACGGCTACATTTTGTAGCAAAAACAATTCATTTAATAGAAGCACTGCAGTTACTGGAACATTTCACGGAGACAAATGGAATATGAGCAAATATTTTGCTTTATGTTAAATATTTGGTAACTTTGACACAAATTAGCTTCATTGACCAATAGCAACCAGCCTTGACAGTGCTGACTTATGAGGGAATGGAGAGCGGGAAAGTCCAAAACAGAAGAAGCCTTTATATTAATAACTGTGATGCACCATCTAACTTTATATAGTCGATCTCAGGATTGCTCGGGTGCCGAAGGAAATTCCGCCACATGTCCTTTACGGCTGGATGTCCGTCCCCTTCCTCTGTCTCTGTGTTGGCGTTCTAACCTCTGGTGGATTTGTGAGGACTATGGTTAACTGCTCCTCAGATCTCTGCAGGGTAAATCCAGACAGCTAGCTAGACTATCTGTCCAATCTGAGTTTTCTCGCGACTAAAACTACTTTTGAACGTACACATGTTCCATCAAAACAAGTTCTTTCCAGAGGCTATTTAGCAGAGACACTGCAGCTCTGTCCGGCGCCTAGCGCCACCCAAGACGATTGTGATTGGTTTAAAGAAATACCAATAAACCAGAGCACGTTTTTCTCCCATCTCCCATCCATCCCTAGCCAGACCTTCCTCCACAGCACTGTGGAGGAAAGTCTGGCAATGCGAGACTAACCTTTATATAACCCTGCTTTGCTGGAGTATAAATTGCTCCACAAAGAGACCAGACAGCATTTCTGTTTAGGAATTGGTATATAATATAGATATGAAATCTGAAATACATGCATAAGTAGAGATGAAATGCAACAGCAAATATAGAGTTACTGTGAAGGACTTTGTGGAAGCTTTCAGATTATGTAAATTAGACACGGTTTATTAGCCAAATGTTATTAGGTGTGATAAAACTAGGTCCATGCTGTCATACTACATTGTTAAAGCATGAATACAGGTCCAGCTCCTTCATATTTGGAACACTCTATCATCAGAAACTGTACCACCTACCACACATTCACACAGTCTCAAGGCCTGGCTTTTAAAAAGTGTGAACATTTTTAATTAAATGCTAATTGTATTGTTATTGTTGTTATTACTAGCTAACCTGCTGCTAACTTGTCCCATGTTTTGCCTGTCAGATACAGTCAGTTTACCATCTTATTTGTCTTGCATGTCCAGACCTCACAGCGCTGTAGATAAGAGAAAAACATGCTCTGGTTTATTGGCATTTCTTTAAACCAATTACAATCGTCTTGGGCGGTGCTAAGCGCCGGACAGAGCCACAGTGCCAATGTTAAATAGTCTCAGGAAGGAACTTGTTTTGGTGGAACATGTATACGTTCAAAAGTAGTTTTAGTCGTGCAACAGAAAACTCAGATTGGACAGATAGTCTAGCTAGCTGTCTGGATTTACCCTGCAGAGATCTGAGGAGCAGTTAACCATAGTCCTCACAAATCCACCGGAGGTTAGAACGCCAACACAGAGACAGAGGAAGGGGACGGACATCCGGCAGCACCGGAGCAATCCCGGAAATGAAATGTTGTCAATATAGACTCCCAAATAATAGCTGTGAGAGTGGCCAGTTTGAACAAATAAAGGCTGGTCACTTTTAAAGGCAAGGTAGAAAAAAGAAAAGAAAAAGACAACATGTAGGAGGGAATGAATTACCTGCCGCCCCCTTAAACACCCACATGATATATATATATATATATATATATATATATATATATATATATTGTGTATGTATAATGTTCCATGAGTACAACAACTGTCATGATGCTCTCACGTATTCTTTATGACAGAAATACTGTTTCAATTTACCAATAATATTCCAGTATTTTCACTTTCCAACATCAATGTTAAGCTTCTGTCAATGAAACCAGATTGCTGAAAATTCTTCACATTTAAAGCCCAACAATTAAGGGAAGGCTGGAAGACTTTTATTGTGAAACCTCTGCAGGAAGTGTTAAGTTGAATTCGCTGTAGCTTAACAACAATTTTCGAAAATGTCAAAGTGGAAGTGTCTAGAATCAATGAGTGAATTTAAACAGTATTTCAGTTAAGAAGAGAAACTCAGAGCAGCAGGTGGATTTGCATTAACTGTCTGGGGACCAGAAGAAGGGAGGAATACAGCCAGTCTCTAATAGAAGCCTTTTCTCGGCCTGGTTCTCCCTGCTACAGAGGTAAATAAAGGCCACTATTTGAGAATTTACAGTATTAATGATTTATTAAATAAAAACAGTACGAACAGCAGCTTTAAATGATCTTTTTCTCTAAAGTTGCCATAATGCAAGGTTCTGTTCTTATGAGGAGAGCATGTATCTATATTGTGTTTTAGAATACATTCCTCATCCTTTTCTTTAACAAACAACAGTTTCTCGACATACCACACAATTACCCAATATAATACCAACGTGCACAAGGTCTGGTAATAATACTCTAGACAGCATCATGGACTTACAGTAGATAGAAATGAGACTTTTAATAGCTGACAAATAAATGAAGACAGATTTGTATCCAAAATAAACCACTAAAGCGTACTTGTTGCTCAGCACCCTCCTACTACCTTAAAGTGCTTTTTGACACATCTTTCTACTGAATAAGGCTGTTGGCTAAAAAAATATCTCTCACACAATGCACTCGCAACCACAGATCAAGAACAACTTTGGTTTGCTCCAGTACAACTGCTAAGAGGACACAGAACAGTGAAGACTGAATGCGGGACATTCACATGGAAATATCTTGGGTTTTTTTCTTCTGTGTTCCTTTTTTGTACAACAAAATAGATCCTCTGAAGGGTTAACCTGCATGGCTGCTGTCCTGTTAATCATAATCGTCATATTCTGGATCCATGTTTTCACCCTGGTAGTACGTCCCCTGTGTGGAGTAGGACCTCGTCTTCATTGAACAGTTGGTGTCCATCAAAATAGCCTGAAAAGACAATTGTAGGAAACTGTTGTTTCTGCCACAAAATGTGTCAAAGTTCCTTGAGTGAAATACCTTTTTGTTACGGAGTAAAACCCAGAACCGCATGTTGTTCTTACTTCAGTTCATGTTCCAAATTTGAGGAGGTTCTTACATTCAGTTATCCATATATATATATATATATATATATGGATAACCATATATATACCCCACTGGAAAAAAATACTCTGTTACAAGTAAAAGTCCTGCAGTGAAAATGTTACTTCAGTAAAACTCTGTAAGTATCATCAGGAAAATTTTGTTAAAGTGGTGATAGAATGCAAAAGTGATTTTACCTTGTCATAGTTGAAAAACAACAGTTTGGAGGGTAAACAGGACATACATAGAACCTCAAAATCCCATTGACACCTCTTTCCTCTGAAAATCTCACAATTTGAAACTGCTGCTGAAAACGGGCGAATCTCAACAAAGCTAAAAGTTGACGTCAACTTCTCAACTCCTCCTCATTTGACTCTAGTCTCTAGTATTTGTCACGCCCCAACATTTACATAGGCTACACAATCTACAATCTGCTGTGTAGGTATATATATATATATATATATATATATATATATATATATATATATATATATATATATATATATATATATAAATAGGGTCATATTCACAGGGTAGTTAATGGCCCACAGAAAATCACTTGGGCCATTTTCAGCCCAACCAATGTTACATACCCTATTAGGAGACCTTAAGGAACAGTGTTAAATACCCTATATAATCATTCTATCACCCCTTTACAATATTAAAGGTCCCATGACATGGTGCTCTTTGGATGCTTTTATATAGGCCTTAGTGGTCCCCTAATACTGTATCTGAAGTCTCTTTTATATAGGCCTTAGTGGTCCCCTAATACTGTATCTGAAGTCTCTTTTATATAGACCTTAGTGGTCCCCTAATACTGTATCTGAAGTCTCTTTTATATAGACCTTAGTGGTCCCCTAATACTGTATCTGAAGTCTCTTTTATATAGGCCTTAGTGGTCCCCTAATACTGTATCTGAAGTCTCTTTTATATAGGCCTTAGTGGTCCCCTAATACTGCATCTGAAGTCTCTTTCCTGAAATTCAGGCTTGGTGCAGAATTACAGCCACTAGAGCCAGTCCCACAATGAGCTTTCCTTAGGATGTGCCATTTCTGTTTCTGTAGCTATTGAGGAGGATAGAGGGGGGGCAAAGTGGAGGGTGGGGGTGTGGCCTTGACCAACTGCCACTTTGCTTGTTTGAAAGCCATGATGTCTCTGTCTCATGGGTGGGCCAAATTTTCTGGGTGGGTAAAGCAGAGAAAGGGGAGGTAACCTTGCTCCTTATGACCTCATAAGGAGAACATTCCTGATTGGCCCATCTGAGCTTTCATTTTCTCAAAGGCAGAGCAGGATACCCAGGGCTCAGTTTACACCTATCACCATTTCTAGCCACTGGGGGGACCATAGGCAGGCTGGGGGAACTCATATTAATGTTAAAAAACCTCATAAAGTAAAATTTCCATGCCATGGGACCTTTAAACCATTGTAGAAAGAGTAAAGGATCCAACCAGGTGTGTTTAATGGTCTAATCATCTCAGCAGGACTTTTAGGCCGTTATATTGTTGGCTAGTTTACTTTAGAATCAAACTTCAGATTTTATAAACTACATGTGTTTTGTGTGCAGAAATCAAAATGTGTTAAGTAACTAGTAAGGGATTGTCTAATTTTTCTTCAAAAATATATACCATCAGAGTAATTTTATGCTTGATTATCACATACAAATTCTATACATAGGGGCTTTATGCATATCATGTTTTCTTCGACATCTAACCTAGTGGTGCAAGAAGTTCTTCGCCTGAGTTGAGCCACTTTGAGTTGCCTTGTGCTGAAATGTGCTATATAAATAAAATTGCCTTGCCTTGCCTGCTTTTTATATTTATACACATTTAATACATCACACATAGAAACCTTAAAAAAGGCCACCCACTATCACAGTTAAGGCCTACCACTGCCTTCATGCTGTGGATTTTTGCAAATCACACTACAGGCTGTAGGTGGTGCTAGAGGAGCTGGATTTTTTTTTTTAAATGACCTGCTTAATGTAGTTCTACTGGAACATAGGGTCAGTTTCAGCAAATATGACAGAAAGTTAGTTTTATAAGTCTTACCTACTGCACCTTTAATGCATTTTTCTGGGGGGTATGCCCATTTTGACCAGTAAGTACACCATTGTAGGCGTGGCCTAGATCATACCCTCTAAATTTCATAAAAATTGCATGAGCACTTAATGAAATATAAGCTTTTCATATCTGTAGTAATGGCCCTAATGGCCAGTGTTAGCCAAATTTGGTCAAGAGCCTCAGAGTGGCATGATCAACCAGAATCTAAATTTTTGTGTTGATAGCATTTACTTTGGATGAAATATGCAAACGTTTCTGTTTTGGTCGCTAGCTACAAAGATTTGAAAATTGGTAATTTGCACATTTTTGAACGAGTAAACTTTTTTTGATAACTTTTTGTTTCTGTTGTATGTCTGAAGATGCTACATGCAAAGTTTCAGGCAGATCGGGCGAAAACCACAGGAGGAGTTCGAAAAAGTAAGTTTTGCACATTTCGCAGGGAAATGGGAGTATCTTACGTTGTGTGATTCATCTTAATTCAAGAAAAATGAAAATGTAAGGTTTTTAAATGTGCGATGTGTAATGTAGGAGTTATCTGCCAAAACCTGTCTACTTTGATTATCTGTTGGTCCACGTGGGTCATGTTTGATTTGTGAGGTGTAACATTTTGTTGAACTTGCCTTCCAGGGCTTCCATATTTCTTTGAGTTTATAAAGGATTGCATTGACTGTATTTATGTGTGCTTTGAATCTTACAATTTTCTCTTCTTGTCCCGGTGGACTCCTGAGGAAGATGCAAAGAGGAGCAAAAATAATATCCACTATTCCAATGATGGTCATCAGCCAGGGGAAACCAATACTCTCAGCTATGGATCCTCCGATTGATGGACCTGCATCAGTCAGGGACAGATCACATACAATACTTGTTTAGTTTGGGTTGTTCGATTAGAGCAGCACTTTGCATTGCAACTCTGTACAGACATATTTATAACAACAGGTTCATTGAGGGTAAATACATGGTATATAAGTAACGTAGTAATGTTTTGGCAACGATGAAAAAAAATTTTAATCTCTGCAACGGGTAGTCATGTAATGTCAGTAATAACCAGCGTTGGGAGTAACGGCGTTTAAGTATAACGGCGTTACTAACAGCGTTATTTTTTTAGTAACGGAGTAATCTAATTAATTACTTTTTTTACTTTCTCCCTCATTGAAATTAAAGGCAAGAATGTTTATGTAACATGCACGCTACGCTCAAGAAAAAAGACTTTATCCACGTCTGCCTCAAGCAACTCGAATCTTATGAAGCACCTCACATCAACACATGCTAACACGACACTTGTTGCTGCTGCTAACACAACCCCCCAAGCCCAAATGCAGCTAGCATGAGCTCCAGTGAAGGAGACTGAGCCACTCTGTTAAAACAAGCAACGCTCGATTTTTCGGGTCAGCAACAGGTGACCAAGGCCGAGCTGAACACATTGATTGCAAGGTATGTTGTTGAAAACATGCTACCCCTGTCCACTGTGGAATCTGAGTCATTCAGAGCTATCCTAAATACCAAATGTTCTAAAATACTGTATATAGTGTTTTTATCAGTTAATATAAACATATTTGAAGATGTTATAGAAAGTAATAGCGTTATAGAACATAAAAAATAACGTCGCAGTTACTTTGCTGAGTAACTAATTACTTTTACAATGTGGTAACTGAGTTACTAACTGAATTACTTTTTGGGAGAAGTAATTCTTAACTAACTAATTACTTTTTTAAAGTAAGATGACCAACACTGGTAATAACATGGTAATAATGGCATAACAAGCGGTTTATCTGTTCAGAATAATAGGCAAAACAATAAGGTAAATGTTCTATTATGTATTTATTTTTTCCTTATTCTTCTAATTTGTTCTTTTGTTTTTTATTAAATCTGGTAGTATTGTTATTATGTCCCTTTATGTATGTGTGTGTGTGTGTGTGTGTGTGTATGTGTGTGTATGTGTGTATATGTATTCCTTGACCTTGTGTATATAAAAATGGAATAATGTAATTTTAAAATCTTTGCGATGAGATAGTTGTATTTGGGGTAATATGGACCTGGGATATATATATATTCTAGGTAACATATATATATATATATATATATATATATATATATATATATATATATATATATACTAGGTAAAATGCTGTGATTTGTTACATGGAAACACATACGGTACTTGCTGTGCAATAATAACAAATTAGTGCTAGAAGATGCATAACCACTTGTTTCTATTTAATGTCATGGTTACATTGCTTTAACCTAGACACCAAGTACCACAACCATTAGCTGGAAACACATATGGTCATGTACTAATAATAACTAATGACACAGGCCAAAATCAAGATGAGCCAAAGATTTCTAGGGATTGGACACTTTCTGTTGCTTTTCAAATTCAAAGTCACTTTAGAGGTATCATAATAGTCTATAATATTGCTAAGGTCTCATGGTTCCTTCTTACCTAAAGCAAATCCCATGCAGAAAGCCACATCAGCAATGGCATACACACTTCCATAAACAGACACATGGCGCAGGTCCACCAGGTAACCCATGATAGGCATCATAGATGAGTCCACCATGCCTGTAACACAGCACAGACGATACAGCTCTTACACGCTCAGCCATGGGAACACTTGTATTTGATAAGCAGTATTACAGTATATATTAGTATTACATTTATGACTTACCAATAGCAAAACCAACACCAAAGTTTGGAACAATCAGACCATAGATGTTTTTGGCAAATGGAACCTAGAAGAGAACCGATTTACGAAAATGTATATTTATGTTTATTCAATTTGAATTTATTCATTTGTAAACGACAAACATTTTACATTTGGGAGCAATGCTGGCTGCTTTTTGATTATAATGTTGAAATAACTGTGAATGCAGACTCCCATTGGCAGAATGAGGGGTGAATGAATTTGGAGAGTCATGAGATATAGAACAGGTGGATAATGTGGATAATTTGGACAATCTGGATGTTTTTTACCCTAGAAAAACAGTTCCAACCCTCTCAATGCTTTTTGGTACTTTAAAAATTAGATATTATACAACAAGTAGATCCAGGCAATCTGATTGGTCAACTAGACATTTAGAACGTGATCAAATCAGCATGTGCTCATCACTAAAAATATTACTCCACCATTTCCATGGCAACATTGTAACTTCCAGAGTGGAGTCAGAAACCAGTAGGCTACAATATTGATTCATTGATAATTTTGTTGTTCATTTTAATTCATATGGTGGACCTATATGATTCTGATGAATGGTTGGAGGAGGATGAGAAGAACACAAAAGCAAAAAAACAGTTTATAACAGTTATGTCGCATTGTCATTATCTAGTTAACTGTTATTGGAAATGTTTGGATCAGCTGTGCCGGTGAGTGTTCGTGGTGTGAAGTTGGCGGACGTAGGAGCTAAAATCAGTTTTGTGTCCATATGTACAGCATTTATTCAGTTTGAGAAATTCCCCAATCTCTCTACAAAGCATTAACATTAGCTCAAGTTGGCTGACTCAACAGGGACTAGAAATTGTCTCTGTTGCTACGTTGTTTGGGTCGGCCTACTTGCTGGAGTAGTAAACATGGTTTCATTAATATCTTTTATTCTGTTGGTAACCGTTGTATAATGGCAATATTACACGACAGGGTGAGCTTTACTGTCATTGGCAGTCCTCTCTATCTTCTATCTACAGACAGCGTAGCAACAAGTCCGCTTGCTACGCTGTTTGTATGCACAAAAAAACAGCCTGATGCGTTGTTATATAAACTGGCAGTGCTAACACTGGCTAACCTGGCTAGAGCTAATGAAAACAATGACAATCTAACTCGTAAATGGAACACATTCAACTGGGGTCTAGTCTATATCCACGACGTTCCACTTCTGGGATTGCTCCGATGCCGCAGGAAATTCGGCCGGATTTCAGTCTATTCGGCCGGATGTCCGTCCCCTTCCTCTGTTTCTGTGTTGGCGTTCTAAACTCCAGTGGATTTGTGAGGACTATGGTTAACTGCTCCTCAGATCTCTGCAGGGTAAATCCAGACAGCTAGCTAGACTATCTGTCCAATCTGAGTTTTCTGTTGCGCGACTAAAACTACTTTTGAACCTACAAGTTCCACCAAAACAAGTTCCTTCCTGAGGCTATTTTTCAGCGATACTGTGCCTGCTGCCGGCACATAGCGCCGCCCAAGACGATTGTGATTGGTTTAAAGAAATGCCAATAAACCAGAGCATGTTTTTCTCCTATCCCATAATGTTGTGTGGACTAGCCAGACCTTCCTCCGCAGCGCTGTAAAGGAAGGTCTGGCAAAGCGAGACTAACTCGATTGTGACGTCATTCCCAGCTTCTGCGTCAGAGTTCCGAGGTAAATGGAACACACTATTATTACACACCACACAAATCCTCTTTAGAGTTCAGTTCCAGTGCTGAAATATCTGATATCTGAATTCCCACTAATGGTGTAGTTCTCAGCCTTATACTTACACATATTACACTGACTCCAACCAGCACTATTCCAATAAGAGCACAAAGCCATCTGTCAGGGAGAGATTCCAGGGTCAGTGTTATCAAAATGAAAACACACAAAGATCAACCACAATAGTCTTTGCTTAAAGTTAGAAAATAATGTATGCCATGTATACAGTGCCTTGCGAAAGTATTCGGCCCCCTTGAACTTTTCGACCTTTTGCCACATTTCAGGCCTCAAACATAAAGATATAAAACTGTAATTTTTTGTGAAGAATCAACAACAAGTGGGACACAATCATGAAGTGGAACGAAATGTATTGGATATTTCAAACCTTTTAAACAAATAAAAACTGAAATATTGGGTGCGCAAAATTATTCAGCCCCCTTTAAGTTAATACTTTGTAGCGCCACCTTTTGCGCGCATCACAGCTGTAAGTCGCTTGGGGTATGTCTCTATCAGTTTTGCACATCGAGAGACTGACATTTTTGCCCATTCCTCCTTGCAAAACAGCTCGAGCTCAGTGAGGTTGGATGGAGAGCGTTTGTGAACAGCAGTTTTCAGTTCTTTCCACAGATTCTCGATTGGATTCAGGTCTGGACTTTGACTTGGCCATTCTAACACCTGGATATGTTTATTTGTGAACCATTCCATTGTAGATTTTGCTTTATGTTTTGGATCATTGTCTTGTTGGAAGTCAAATCTCCGTCCCAGTCTCAGGTCTTTTGCAGACTCCATCAGGTTTTCTTCCAGAATGGTCCTGTATTTGGCTCCATCCATCTTCCCATCAATTTTAACCATCTTCCCTGTCCCTGCTGAAGAAAAGCAGGCCCAAACCATGATGCTGCCACCACCATGTTTGACAGTGGGGATGGTGTGTTCAGGGTGATGAGCTGTGTTGCTTTTACGCCAAACATAACGTTTTGCATTGTTGCCAAAAAGTTTGATTTTGGTTTCATCTGACCACAGCACCTTCTTCCACATGTTTGGTGTGTCTCCCAGGTGGCTTTTGGCAAACTTTAAACGACACTTTTTATGGATATCTTTAAGAAATGGCTTTCTTCTTGCCACTCTTCCATAAAGGCCAGATTTGTGCAGTATACGACTGATTGTTGTCCTATGGACAGAGTCTCCCACCTCAGCTGTAGATCTCTGCAGTTCATCCAGAGTGATCATGGGCCTCTTGGCTGCATCTCTGATCAGTCTTCTCATCGTATGAGCTGAAAGTTTAGAGGGACGGCCGGGTCTTCGTAGATTTGTAGTGGTCTGATACTCCTTCCATTTCAATATTATCGCGCACAGTGCTCCTTGGGATGTTTAAAGCTTGGGAAATCTTTTGTATCCAAATCCGGTCTTTAAACTTCTTCCACAACAGTATCTCGGACCTGCCTGGTGTGTTCCTTATTCTTCATGATGCTCTCTGCGCTTTACACGGACCTCTGAGACTATCACAGAGCAGGTGCATTTATACGGAGACTTGATTACACACAGCTGGATTCTATTTATCATCATTAGTCATTTAGGTCAACATTGGATCATTCAGAGATCCTCACTGAACTTCTGGAGAGAGTTTGCTGCACTGAAAGTAAAGGGGCTGAATAATTTTGCACGGCCACTTTTTCAGTTTTTTATTTGTTAAAAAAGTTTGAAATAGCCAATGAATTTCGTTCCACTTCATAATTGGGACGCACTTGTTGTTGATTCTTCACAAAAAATTACAGTTTTATATCTTTATGTTTGAGGCCTGAAATGTGGCAAAAGGTCGAAACGTTCAAGGGGGCCGAATACTTTCGCAAGGCACTGTATAACACATATGTACATACATATGTTTAATATTATATTTTACCTCATTACTTAGTGTACATAAACATAACTCATGAAATACTGTAAATGACTTTTTTTAACAGAGTTATGTATACTTTCCCACGCAATATCATATCACAGATGTTGCTTAATAGCTGGGAATGAACAGTGTAGGTAACAAATCTCTATAAGCATAATGTGTATTTATTATTTTGGCCAGTAGTTTTTTATTGGCTGCCCATGGCAAATGGGCATTTTTACACATATGGCACATTTGTGTAAGAACCACCAATTAGCACTACGCTAACTCCTATGTTTGTGATGCACGGTCATGGAAGAATTGTAACATGTGGACGCCCCGACATTGTTGTCATTACTTAGAATTCCTCATGGGGGCGGCAGAAACTACGTACTATAGCTTTAAAACAACAAGGTCATTTATTCTATTTGATGGTCTTTGAACCTGTTCACGTATTATGCATTCATACATTCTCGCTTCCTCTTCCCTCTCTCTCACAAGACACCTTCATTATACAAACACAACTCCCCCAACACTGTATTGTCAATGCCTCAATAAAGCCAGCCTCTCAAACTAAAAAACACTGAAAACTCATTTAGAGGGGCGGAAACAGATATCACATCCACAGAGAGCAAGAGAGAGAGAGAGAGCAAGAGAGCGATAGATAGATAGATAGATAGATAAGGATAATTTCTCTCCTTACCTCCCCATCTTGTGCGCCAACGTGCCGAAGATGTAGGTTCCAATAAGGTAGGAGATGGACGCTGGTAAGAAAGCGACGCCTGGGCCACAGACAGACACATACAGAGAGAGAGATAGAGAGAGAGAGAGACAGAGATGAGAGACTGAAGGTGTGGGCAGGCTTTCCAAGATAAGCAGATCTCTATCAGCGCCTCATCACTGAGCCTCCGTACATCTTCTATTGTCTGTAATAAAGACTTGTGCTTTCCACCTGCCAGCACATGACACCCTAATATCCTGTTCCCCACTCATCCTTTTTATCTGACCTAGACTTCATACACAACCAACTGGAAAAGACTAATAACACCAAAGACTGCAGGAAGTCTCTGTATAGAAAATATCTGGCAGGATAGAGGAGAGACACTTTTGCACTATGGCAAGTCTCGAAGTAAAAGATGTATGTATATAATGTAATTGAGAAACTGGAGCGATGACTGATGATATTATTTTGTAAAAATGTAAAAAATAGTAACCAGAGAAACTGATTATCACTCTTAGCAATGGAGAGCCAATGTGTTTTTGCATTAAGGGTTTTTGAATGAATTTTTCTGAAAAGTGAAACATGATAATTTGGAGTTTCTGTCTGTATTATAAGGTAAATATGTATGTACCGGTACTTTCATAATTTCTAGTAAATTTTAAGCATTTTGTCTTTTCAAAAATATGACTATTATTTTGTTAGGGTAGCACAAAGCTTTTCTTAGCAGCGAAGGAGATCTGTTGACCCCGACTATAGATGGGCAAGCAAAAGAACAGTTTGAGGAACTCCTGAACCTGACTGTACTGTATGCCCTTTGTGAAGAGAGCCTTGGATGCATTTTCAATGCCACATGCTGGTAGAGTACTATGGACTGTCACATGGGTGGGGGAATGGAAGGTGTGTCAAATATGGTGATATCACACTGCTTAGTCTTCTCTTGAAGGCTTATGCCTGGGTGCCAGAAAAGAAGCCTCTGGCTAACTGTTGAACTGCAGATTCAGGCGGTGTAGAGTAATACAAAACGTTTTCCCAGGTGGATTTTAAAATGAATGTAAATCACTTGTCTAGAAGGGATGGAAACATCTTAGAAATTCTGAAGCACTATGCTTTGGAAAATGGTTTCCAGTAATGTACAGTACACATTTTTTTGTAATAGAGGCTAAACATGTATATGGCCCGTTAATGTTCAGTTTTTGTTGACACTGTCACAGAGGTCTAAATGAAATCATATGTTTTAACATACAGGTCATAGTGATGGTGTTGTTCTGGACTGCATCATATTCACAGGTGTTTCTAATAAACTGGCCCCCTTGTCTATGTAAATGGATAGGACCAAAAATTAGAAACACAGCATAACGCTAGTGTCATGCAACACCTGTACTTATGAGCTCAATAAAACACAAATCATTGATTTGAATTGACAAATTTCTGACAATGGCAACAAATAAATACCATTTGTGTGGGTTCTCCCATTTGTGTTTATTTTGAAATTCTGACTGAACTTTTTAACATTTAGGTGCTGTAACGACATATACTGTGAGTGCATAATGTGTATTTTCTTAGTGATTACTGAAGAGAGCATTATAAATACCTAGCTGCCATTTACTGGAACACATGGTCTCCATCATCCAGATTGGCAGCGTTGGCTCCATCATGGCAATGGCCATATTTCCAAAACAAATGGCACCTGTGGAGGAGCATAAACGGACAAAGTGTCAGTTATTTGGGGTGGCAGTAGCTCAGTCCGTAAGGAGTTGGGTTGGGAACCGGAGGGTCGCTGGTTCAAGTCCCAGTACGGATGAAAGTACAGAGTGTGGACTGGTAGCTGAACTGGTAGCCAGCTCACTTTCTGGGCACTGCCAGGTGCTCTTGAGGCACTGTACCCACAACCGCTCAGGGCGCTGGTCCAGCACTGGCAGCCCACTCACTCTGACATCTCTCCATTTGTGCATGAATAGGTCCTGAGCATGCCTGTGTGTATTTCAGGCCTGTGTGTAGTGATTTCTAACAGAGTGTACATTGTAATTTCCCACTGGGGATCAATAAACAGTATAAATTAAATTATTTAAATTATACTTTTTTTAATGTTCTTGGGTCCCTATTTGTTACCCTTTCCTTCCAACCTCCAGCCGTCTACACACACACACACACACACACACACACAGCTCTCTTTGTAGCTCTGTTGTCACAGTAATTGACGTGATGGGAAAGGCTAACTCGCACACAAATGCAATTTTCCTGCCACATACATTTGTATTACCCTTCTTGTGAGAACCATGTAGTGACCACGGTTTTTCTCTAATTCCTAGCCATAGCCGGAAAAAGAAAGCTCTTAAATCTTGTGATTCTGTCCCTCTGGTGATCTGAGACTTTAAGACTCTTTGTGGCAAGTCATGGATGTAAGCCTCTGCAGGGAGAGTGAGTAAATTTGTGTTCCTGTTTAAAGGTGCTTTTTGTCAATTAAGAGAAGCCTGCAATCATTCGTGTTATATAACATGATGGCACATAAATGTAACCTTAAGACTGTTTTCTGCTGTATAGTCAAGTTGTTTTCTAATACAGATAGCAGTAGGAATGAGATCAAGGCTTGATGAGTTTAGCCTTGGGTAGACTCCGTGGGTAGAGTCCGTTTGACCTGCTAGGATTGTGAAACTTGTTGTGTTTCTCCACTTTTTGCCATTTTGTTCATAATGACTGTTGGCCTGTGTTCATATCATTCCTGTCTGTCACTGCAGAGGATCACCACCTTGTCACGGTGAGAAGGCTTGGGTTTGCCTGTGTTGTTGCTCCTGGCAACAGCTTAAACTTGGAGGCGCATGAAAGGAAGGAATGGCCAGTCTAAACTTAACCCAAGTAGCGTGTTGTTACTGGGCATCTGTAGTCATGGACGATCCCGGCCTCCTCCAGCCACATGTCAAAGTGTCCTTGAGCAAGACACTGAACGCCAAGTTATTCCCTGGGCGCTGTATGTAGCTGTCCACTGCTACTAATTCTTAAGATGGGTTAAATGCAGGGATTGAATTTCACAACATTGTACTGTACGATTATATGTGACCAATAATAAAAAAAGTTTCTTGACAAAAAACATGTCTGAGCAAGCTTAGTTAATGAGGATATCAGAACAAGGGGGCGATTCTAGGATCAGATCTTTAGGGGGGCTCAGCTAAGAGGCCCCTGTTCGCAAGGTTCAACCCCCGATCTCCTGTGAAAAGGCTGGGGACATGGAATCTGATCTGGGCATGTTCTACTTGGATGCTCTACATGTCCTACTTCTGTCATGTCAGCTCATTAGTGCATGTGGCTGTAGTAATCCAACAACACAACAGTTGTAAAAGAAGCCATCATGATGAAAAAGAAGGCCTTTCAGGCTCGCCTCTCCTGGGTAACTTCTGAATCAGCGAACAGGTATCTGGATGCAAGGAGGACTGTAGCTTCTGTGGCTGCAGATGAGGGCAGAGAGGCCATGGAGGAGAACTTTCTGTTGGCCTCAAAAAGTTATTACACAACCTCGCAGGCAGTTCAGTGCTCGTGTTTCGTTATTTACCCTCAAATTGTTTTAAACTTTCTTGTGGATGTATATCGACTGGATGTAACATTTTTTTACAGTAAGCGTATTGTCACACTTCTGGTGTTCCCGTGTTACGGACGCTCGTTTGCTGCTCCAGCAAAAACTTACTCAACTCTGCTTTATTGTTTAATTTAGCGGCTATTTCCCTATTTGCCTGGATTGCATTTAAACTACACCAGTTATACTCAAGCACTTATACTTCTCTTCTCTTACAGCGACTGCCTCGCTGATCTCACAATTGTTAAAACACTGTTTTGCTTAGCAATTAGTAATGGCTAGTTCCTTCTCCGTGAACCATCACCTTATCGTGGTGGAGAGGTTTGTGTGTCTCTGTGAACCTGAGGGCTGTGTTGTCTGGAGCTTTGTGCTCCTGGTAGGGTCTCCCAAGGCAAAGTGGTCTCAGGTGAGGGGCCAGACAAAGAATGGTTCAAAAACCCCAATGGAAAAACAAGGTAGAAATGGAGTGACCCTGCCCGGAGGAAGCCCGGGGCCCCCGTCTGGAGCCAGGCCCAGACGGCGGGCTCGTCGGCGCCTGGTGGCCGGGTTTGCCACGGAGCCCGGCCGGGCACAGCCCGAACAAGCTACGCGGCTCCCATCTCTCCAGCCCATGGGCCCACCACCTGTGGGAGGAAACGCTGGGGCGCGGGTGCGCTGCCACATGGGTGGCAGTGAAGGTCAGGGGACGCGGACCAGACCCGGGCAGCAGACGCTGGCTCTGGGGACGGTGGAACGTCACCTCTGTGGGGAAGGAGCCGGAACTGGTGCGGGAGGTGGAGCGCTACCGGTTAGATCTGGTGGGGCTTACCTCTACGCACAGTCCGGTTCTGGAACTGTACTCCTGGATAGGAGTTGGACTCTTTTCTTCTCCGGAGTTGCTCAGGGTGTGCGGCGCCGGGCGGGTGTGGGGGATACTAACAAGCCCCCGGCTGAGCGCCCGCTGCGTGGAGTTTACCCCGGTGGACGAGAGGTCGCCTCCCACACGCCTGCGGGTTGTGGGGGGAAAACTCTGACTGTTGTTTGTGCATATGCACCAAACAGGAGTTCGGAGTATTCGGCCTTCTTGGAGACCTTGAGTGGAGTCCTGCATGGGGCACCAGTGGGGGAATCCATTGTTCTGCTGGGGGACTCCGCACCCGTGGGCAATGATGGAGACACCGGGAAGGCGTGATTGGGAGGAACGGCCTCCCTGATCTAAACCAGAGTGGTTGTTTGTTGTTGGACTTCTGTGCTAGTCATGGATTGTCTATAACGAACACCATGTTCGAACATAAGGGATGCTCATAAGTGTACCTGGTACCAGAGCACCCTAGGCCGAAGGTCAATGATCGATTTTATAATCGTTTCATCTGATCTGAGGCCGTATGTTTGGACACTTCGGTGAAGAGAGGGGCAGAGCTGTCAACCGATCACCATCTGGTGGTGAGTTGGGTCAGGGGTGGGGAAGACTCTGGACAGACCTGGTAAGCCCAAACGTGTAGTGCGGGGTAAATTGGGAACGTCTGGAGGAGGCCCCTGTCCAACGGACTTTCAACTCGCACCTCCGGCGGAGCGCTCGTGCATCCCTGTGGAGGCTGGGGGCATTGAACCAGAGTGGACAATGTTCAAAGTTTCCATTGCTGAAGCTCGGCCGAGGAGCTGTGTCTTAGGGTCTTAGGTGCCTCAAGGGGCGGTAACCCACGAACACCGTGGTGGACACCGGTGGTCAGGGAAGCCGTCCGACTGAAGAAGGAGTCTTTCCGGGATATGTTATCCCAGAGGACTCCGGAGGCAGTTGCAGGGTACCCGAAGGGGCCCGAAGGGCTGCAGCCTCTGCCGTGAAAGAGGCAAAGCAGCGGGTGTGGGAGAAGTTTGGAGAAGACATGGAGAAGGACTTTCGGTTCGGCACCAAAGTGCTTCTGGAAAACTGTTCGCCACCTGAGGAGGGCGAAGGGGAACCATCCAAGCTGTGTACAGTAAGGATGGGACACTGTTGACCTCAACTGAGGAGGTAATAGGGCGGTGGAAGGAGCATTTTGAGGAACTCCTGAATCCGACTAATACGCCCTCTATGTTAGAGGCAGAGCTGGAGGATGACGGGGGATTGTCGCTCGATTTCCCGGGGAAAAGTCACTGATGTAGTCAAACAACTCCACAGTGGCAAAGCCCCGGGGATTGATGAGATCCGTCCAAGAAATGCTCAAGGCTCTGGGTGTGGAGGGGCTGTCCTGGTTGACACGCGTCTCTTCAACATTGCGTGGAAGTCTGGAACAGTGCCAAAGGAGTGGCAGACTGGGGTGGTGGTTCCCCTTTTAAAAAGGGGACCAGAGGGTGTGTGCCAATTACATGGGTATCACACTTCTCAGCCTCCCTGGTAAAGTCTACTCCAAGATGCTGGAAAGGAGGGTTCGGTCGATAGTCGAACCTCAGGTTGAAGAGTAACAATGCGGATTCCGTCCTGGTCGTGGAACAATGGACCAGCTCTTCACTCTCGCAAGGATCCTGGAGGGGGCCTGGGAGTATGCCCAACCGGTCTACATGCGTTTTGTGGATCTGGAAAAGGCGTATGACCGGGTCCCCCGGGAGATACTGTGGGAGGTGCTGCGGGAGTATGGGGTGAGGGGTCTCTACTCAGGGCCATCCAATCTCTGTACGACCAAAGTGAGAGCTGTGTCCGGGTTCTCGGCAGTAAGTCGGACTCGTTTCAGGTGAGGGTTGGCCTCCGCCAGGGCTGCGCTTTGTCACCAATCCTGTTTGTAATATTTATGGACAGGATATCGAGGCGTAGTCGGGGTGGGGAGGGGTTGCGGTTCGGTGGGCTGGGGATCTCATCGCTGCTTTTGCAGATGATGTGGTCCTGATGACATCATCGGCCTGCGACCTTCAGCACTCACTGGATCGGTTCGCAGCCGAGTGTGAAGCGGTTGGGATGAGGATCAGCACCTCTAAATCGGAGGCCATGGTTCTCAGCAGGAAACCGATGGAATGCCTTCTCCGGGTAGGGAATGAGTCCTTACCCCAAGTGAAGGAGTTCAAGTACCTTGGGGTTTTGTTCGCGAGTGAGGGGACAATGGAGCGGGAGATTGGTCGGAGAATCGGCGCAGCGGGTGCGGTATTACATTCCATCTATCGCACCGTTGTGACGAAAAGAGAGCTGAGCCAGAAGGCAAAGCTCTCGATCTACCGGTCAGTTTTCGTTCCTACCCTCACCTATGGTCATGAAGGCTGGGTCATGACCGAAAGAACGAGATCCAGGGTGCAAGCGGCCGAAATGGGTTTCCTCAGGAGGGTGGCTGGCGTCTCCCTTAGAGATAGGGTGAGAAGCTCAGTCATCCGTGAGGAGCTCGGAGTAGAGCCACTGCTCCTTGCGTCGAAAGGAGCCAGTTGAGGTGGTTCGGGCATCTGGTGAGGATGCCCCTGGGCCGCCTCCCTAGGGAGGTGTTCCAGGCACGTCCAGCTGGGAGGAGGCCTCAGGGAAGACCCAGGACTAGGTGGAGGGATTATATCTCCAACCTGGCCTGGGAACGCCTCGGGATCCCCCAGTCGGAGCTGGTTAATGTTGCTCGGGAAAGGGAAGTTTGGGGTCCCCTGCTGGAGCTGCTCCCCCCGCGACCCGACACCGGATAAGCGGACGAAGATGGATGGATGGATGGATAGTTCCTTTCCCTCTCCTGCTCTCTCTTGCTCTGTGTGTCAAATGTTTAGCTATTCCTCTGCCTCCTTTAGTGATAATGATACATGTAATAAATGTAGTTTATTCGCTGATCTGGAGGCGAGGCTTAGTGAGTTTGAGGCACGGCTCTGCACCATGGAATCAAAATCATATGCTTCCGTAGCTAGCCAGCGTCCCATAACATACTGTAGCTTCTGTTAGCAGTCCCCCGGCAGGCCCCGAGCAGCCAGGTGAGTGGGTGACTGTCCGAAGCGCAGCACTAACTCTAAAATGGGGAGTGCACGTGACGGCGGTCGCTCTAAACCGGAACATCTACGCTTTTCTAACAGTTTCTCCTCACTCAGTGAAACACCGCCTGAGAAGCCAACTCTGGTTACTGGGGGCTCTATACTGCGGAATGTGGCGTTGGCGGCTCCAGAGGGTGCTGTCTTGTGCGTCCCTGGGGCCAGAGCGGGCGATGTGGAATCCTATCTGAAGCTGCTTGCTAAAAACAACAGTAAATACATTAAGATCATACTTCACATAGGTGGTAATTATACCTGGTTACGCAAATCGGAAGATCACTAAAATGAATGTTAAGTCACTTTGTGTATATGCAAAGACAATCAAAAACAATCAAACTACCACTGCAATGATAGAACAGAATAGGAAAATTTGATAAATATAATCTGTCACAAGCGACAGCAGTCGGCGGGAAAGAGGCAGCCGGCAGCTGCCTTCACTCTCCTAACCATCGGCTCTATAACCTAGTTTCTATTATACTAATATAGTGTTTACGTGTAGTAAGCATTTAGCCTCACGCTAACTTATCAAGACTAGGCCTACCGGCTAAACTAACGCTAGCTCCATGGCTACCTCTACACCTGGCGAGTCACCCCTCCCCCAAAAGATTTCCTCATTTTTAAAGAATGCAAACAAAGAATTGCTGACCTCAAGGAAGACTTTCGTCGGCTTTCCGAGGAATTAAAGACCAAATATGCTTTGTTAACCGCCTGCTTGGACGTGGTTCATAATCAATCGCTCCGGATCTCATCTCTCTCAGTGGCCTTCCAGGATACTGCGCCATGGGATCGATCCGTCTGCCCACGTCCATCTTCTTACTTGACACCGGTCATCAAGCCATCCTGGACTGAGGTGGTTTGCGGCTAAAAGAGAGCCTTGAGTAGGGCCTACACTGCCTGGATCGGCCAAATGACAACGTTCCTCAAAAACAATCTCCCCAAACGAACGGTAAGCAATCTTCCTCTTCTTTTCCTTGTCCATCTGTAACCGACACTGAGTGTTTTGTTCCCGTCACCGGCCATCCACACCCCCTCACTCCTCGTCCGCTCTTCCCCCCCAACCACAGTAATTATTGGTGACTCCATCACCAGAGATTTAACGTTTCATAATGCTGTCACACACTGTTTTCCTGGAGCCAAAGTTGCAGACATCCTGACTAAAGTTGTGGACCTGTTACCCTCATTCCCGACCTCTATTAAACGCATCACCATTGTGGACATAACGACATGTCCTATCAGGAGTGCGAGCTCACAAAGAAAGACTTTACCACTCTCATTGAGGCTTTAAAAAGCACTGGGAAGTCGGTTTTTATTTCGGGCTCACTTCCATCTCTAGGTCGCGGATCATGCCTTTTCAGCAGGCTATTCTACCTTAACACCTGGGTCCAGCTTACATGCAGCATTCACAAGCTAGGTTTTATTGACAATTTTAATCTGTTTTGGAAACATGGCTCCCTGTTCAGCAGGGATGGGATCCATCCCAATACACACGGAAACCAGGTGCTCCGTGAAAATTTGCACCACGCCTCGCACACTCAGAGCTATGATTGACTGTTTGCATTCCGTAAACACTCTCACAAGCACACTGCCCAGACACACTCTCCCAAAAGGTCTCACTCCTTTACAAATAACTCTGCTAAACCACAGACCAGCTATGTCATTCCAGTTATAATCATCAGTATCAACATCAGTAATCAGAGATACAGTGATACACGCTCCTCTGTGCTTGCTCCTTTGGAGCAATCACCCATTCATAATCCCATAACCACGGTGTCTGTCCCCCGACTGAGATCGATTAAATTAAACATAAACAAAAGAGGTACTATACTCAACAACCTAATGGGAATTAAAACAACCACTGCACTGATAAAACAGAATAGGAAAATCAAATGTGGACTATTAAACATTAGATCTCTGTCTTCTAAAGCAATATTGGTAAACAAATTGATATCACATAACCACATTTTTGTCTCACCGAAACATGGCTGGGCCACGATGAATACGCTAGTCTAAATGAATCCACTCCTCCCAGTCATAATAATACTCAAATTCCTAGAGGCTCAGGCCAAGGAGGGGGAGTTGCAGCTATATTTGACTCAGGCCTGTTAATTAATCCTAAACCCAAACTAAATTATAACTCGTTTGAAAGCCTTGTTCTTAATCTTCAACACCCAACATGGAGTTTTTATCATGTGTAGTCCTTAAATCAGTACAAAATAAGTACTTCTTGTAGGTGATTTTAATATCCATGTGGACGTTGACAGCAATAGCCTTAGTACTGATTTCAATTCACTACTAGATTCAATTGGTTTCAGTCAGTGTGCATGAGGCCATGCACTGTTTTAACCACACCCTCGACCTTGTGCTAGAATATGGCATCAAAATTGAAGATTTAATAGTATTTCCGCAGAATCCTTATTATCAGACCATTTTTTAATAACTTTCGAATTCTTTCTACCAGACTATACAAAATTAAATAAAAGTTACTACACTAGATGCCTAACAGTGCTATAGCTAAATTTAAGGAAGAAATTACAACAGCATTTAACTCAATGTCATTAACATAACAGAGGACCTTTATGTTAACTTTAGTCCGTCCCAAATTGATAACTTTGTAGACGCTGCTACTGCCTGCCTGTTGCAGCCATCAAACAGAATATGGTGACGCAAAGGAAACTAGCACCTTGTATATCTCCCAAACTCGCAAATTAAAACAAATCTCACGAAAACTTGAAAGTAAGTGGCGTTCCACCAAACTGGAAGAATCTCGTGTAGATTGGCAAGACAGTCTGAAAAATTATAGGAGGGCCCTCAAAAATGCCAGATCAGACTATTACTCATCACTAATAGAAGAAAATAAGAACAACCCAAGGTTTCTTTTCAGCACTGTAGCCAGGCTGACAGATAGCCACAGCTCTATTGAGCCATCTATTCCTATAGCTCTGAGTAGTGACGACTTCATGACCTTCTTTAATGATGAAATTATAACAATTAGAGATAAAATGTATCACCTTTTGCCATCAACTTCTAACGGTTCACCTTTAAACGCAGGACTGCTAGAAAGAATGACAAGACCTGACATATACAGTACTTAGACTGCTTTTATCCTATAGACCTTCAACAATTAATGTTAAAGGTCTCTTCAGCTAAGCCATCTACCTGTCTCTTAAACCCCATCCCAATGAGGCTACTTAAAGAAGCCTTACCCATGGTTAACACTTCATTACTAGATATGATCAATATGTCTATTAACAGGTTATGTGCCACAGTATATTTAAAGTAGCTGTGATAAAACCTCTTCTGAAAAAACCCACCCTCGATCCTGAGGTCTTAGCCAACTATAGACCTATATCTAACCTTCCCTTTCTTTCCAAGATCCTTGAGAAGGTAGTCGCTAATCAATTATGTGATTTTCTACACAGCAATAGTCTATTTGAGGACTTTCAGTCAGGATTTAGAATGCATCATAGCACAGAGATGGCACTGGTGAAAATTACTAACGACCTTCTAACTGCTTCAGACAAAGGACTTGTCTCCATACTTGTCTTATTAGATCTTAGTGCAGCATTCGACACTATTGACCATACCATCCTGTTACAGAGATTGGAACATTTAGTTGCCATTAAAGGAATCGCACTAAGCTGGTTTAAGTCCTATTTCTCTGATTGATCTCAATTTGTTAATGTTAACGAAAAATCCTCCAGGTACGCTAAAGTTAGCCATGGCGTTCCTCAAGGCTCAGTGCTTGGACCAATTCTATTCTCCTTATATATGCTTCCTCTAGGTAATATTATTAGGAAACACTCAATTAACTATCACTGTTATGCGGATGACACCCAATTATATTTATCAATCAAGCCGGACGAAACCAGTCAGTTAGCTAAACTTCAAGCATGCATTAAAGATATAAAATCCTGGATGACCTACAATTTTCTGATGTTAAACTCAAACAAAACTGAAATTATTGTGCTGGGCCCTAAACACCTCCGAACCTCATTATCCAAAGATATAGTTACTCTGGATTGTATTGCCCTGGCCTCCAGCACTACTGTCAGAAATCTAGGAGTTATGTTTGATCAGGATATATCCTTCAACGCCCACTTAAAACAAACCTCAAGAACAGCCTTTTTTCATCTTCGTAACATTGCCAAAATTAGGCACTTGCCGGTCTCAAAACAATACTTCCAGGCTGGACTACTGTAATTCCTTACTATCAGGTTGCCCAAATAAGTCCCTTAAGACTCTCGAGCTGATCCAGAATGCTGCAGCGCGTGTTCTGACAAGAACTAAGAAAAGAGATCATATTTCTCCTGTATTAGCTTCTCTGCATTGGCTTCCTGTAAAATCCAGGATTGAATTTAAAATCCTTCTCCTGACCTATAAAGCTCTAAACGGTCAAGCACCATCATATCTTGAAGAGCTCATAGTACCTTAATGTCCCACTAGAGCACTGCGCTCCCAGAATGCAGAGTTACTTGTGGTTCCTAGAGTCTCTAAAAGTAGAATGGGAGCCAGAGCCTTCAGCTATCAGGCTCCTCTCCTGTGGAACCAGCTCCCGGTCTGTGTTCGGGAGGCAGACACCGTCACCAAATTTAAAAGTAAACTTAAAACTCTCCTCTTAATAATGCTTATAGTTAGGGAGTGAGGAGTTGCAGCATTCGCCTAGACTGGCGGGGGAGGGTATATAGCTAAATACATGGCACCCTTCTCTGCTTCTCTTCATAGTCGTCAGATTAATCTACCATAAAATCAATGATATAATCAAAGTAGAGGGAGGCAGGCCAGGCGGCGCCCCCCCCCCCCCCCCGGGGGCCCCCCCCCCCCCCCCGCTCCTCTCCTTAACCTGTCTCTTTTAGTTATGCTGTTATAGTTTTAGACTGCCGGGGGACTTCCTTTGACACACTGAGTTTTTCTCTTCTCTCTCTTTCCATCTGTGTGCTTCCTTGTCCCAGAAATGCTTGTTACTAATTTAGCTCTGGGGAGCTTATTCGCTGGAGTCCTTATGTGTTTCTTTTGCCCAGCATGTTTCCTTGGACTAGGGTGGCACCTAAATCATGGTGGCAGCTGTCCCATTGGTCATGCTCCACGCCATGCTATGCCCCGTTACACCCCGCTACGCTCTGCAGTGCCCTGCTACATCCTGCTACGCCCTGCTATGTCCTGCTATGCCCTGCTTTGACTCTGCTGTGCCCTGCTACGTCCTGTAATGCCCTGCAGTGCCCTGCAGTGCCATGCTATGCCATGAACTACTACAACTACTATTTCTGGTCATTGTTCCAGTATCTTTATTGTGACTATTATTGCCATTGTTCATCACACCCCCAACCGGCACCGTCAGATACCGTCTACCAAGAGCCTGGGTCTGTCCAAGGTTTCTCCCTAAATGGAAGTTTTTCTCACCACCTGCTCTTGGGGGAATTACTGGAATTGTTGGGTCTTTGTAAATTATAGTGTGTGGTCTAGACCTACTCTATCTGTAAAGTGTCCTGAGATAACTCCTTTTATGATTTGATACTATGAATAAAATTGAATTGAAATTGTGGCAGTGATAAAAGCAGTGATGTTTCCTTTTCACTGTACATGATTCTCACACCGCCTCAAAACACGTGGGTTTGCGTTTCGCCAAAAGTTGAGTCGGTCTCAACTTTTCGGTGCAGGCCCCCTGCGTTTTTTTGAGTTTCCCCCTGCTGCAACCCCGCCGCAACCTAAACACACTACCCCCATTTGATTGTCGTGGACAGAATTTGAGCAACTAAGTACTGGGAAGCATCCAGTTTGGTGACCTAAGGACTGCACCGTTTTGCTGATGATGTAGTTCTGCCTTTTTAATCAACCTAACCTTAAGTTACCTCCAGTGCACACTGGGGCAGTTTGCAGCTGTGTGTGAAATGAATGTGCTAAGAGTCAGCACCTGGTACTGTGCTAGAAAACAGTGGATTGGCCCCTTTGGCAATGCTCTCAATTTAAAAGCCGTGTTCCAAACGCTACTCCATGGTCTTGATCTTTGGGTGGTGACTGAGTGTGCAGACAAACTGCCAAAATGAGTTCAGAGTGTCTGAGCTCAACCTATTTTACTGAGCTCTATTTAGAATTTAATTGTGCTTGATAAATATACTGGTAGCTTAAGGATGGTACATGAATATAAGGAAATGATGGAACACACTGAACACGTTGTTCACAGCATTTTTCTGATGGATAGATGACTCTCTTTAACATGCCAAACCCACTTCACAACACAAGTCCAAGCCAAGCAAAGTGCTTTAGACAAAAAACAAGATGTGGGTCAATTTCTCTCCCTGCTCTTTTCCCAGCCCCATTATGAAGAACAATATTCCACTGATGCTTCTCCTAAGTGGGATGACATTAGGTTTCCTCATAATACTGTGCTGCTATTATTTTCTTACCAGCTGCGATCAGAATGTATGGATCCTTCATTAGCGTCAACAGCGGGGTCCCCTTCTGACTCTGTGAAGGACAAAGGCACAAGAACAACATTCTATATTAAATACAAAAAGCTTATACCATAGCCCTCAACCCAACGCACTTGTAAAAGACTTTTATTTTTATATTTCCTTTGTATGTTTGCACACACTGCCAACATCACCTCGCTTTGTCAGACCTTCATCCACAGCGCTGCGGAGGAAGGTCTGACTAGTCCACACAACATTCCAGGATGGGAGAAAAACATGCTGTGGTTTATTGGCATTTCTTTAAAGGGGTGATAGAATGCAAAACCGATTTTACCCTGTCATAGTTGAATAACGACAGTTCAGTGGGTAAAAAGGACATACATAGAAGCTCAAAATCCCATTGACACCCCTTTACTATGAAAATCTCATATTTTGAAACTGCGGCTGAAAACGGCCGAATCTCAACAAAGCTAGTTGCTTGCGTAAGCATCTCAAAATCCGGAACCTTAAGAGAACGGTCACGCCCCAACATTTACATAGGCTACACAACTGACCTGAGATCAGGTAGTCTTCTGAATCTAGCTAGGTCACGCAGATCTCTGCTATTCCATTACAAAATTCACTTCTGAAACTTTTTTATGCGAGAAATCAACTATGTAAAGCTCAAATATGGGCCGTTTTACAAAAATGGATGGCTAATTGCAAATTTTGTCCGACTGTGGGTCGGAATTAAGCGGCCGGTGCTGCCTGGGTTGTTGCCTCGCCGCCCGGCCTGCTGTGAGCTCCGTTACAGCTGGCAGCCATACCCGTGCAGAGTCACCGGTAACACCGCTAATGGACCACTAAATACCGCGGCTCTGACAGACCTCCAGGGCCTGCAGCTCCCCTCTTCCTGCTAGCTAAATGCCCGGTATGTGTGAGTGAGAGCGCGGTCAGCGAGCTTGTTACACCAGCAATCTGTTACCACAGGTTCCAGTTACTCTTTTAATGTGTGTAATTATAATGTGTTGAGTTATTTAAACAAACGATTGGGGAAATAAACGCCGCTTGTCCGCGAGTCTCATTGATAGCACCTGCGGCTGGACGTAGCTCTATCAATGAGAGCTAGCTAGCCACCTCTTAGAATTCCTCTGGAATTCACAAATATTCATTAACTTGAAATCGGACACCGTTGTTAGCTTTATAAGACCTTTAGGTAGATGTTGTATAAGTGGCGTGACGAAATTCAAACTGTAAATATACTCAAATTAAGGCGAAAAGGAAGCTAACTATCCGTGATTTGTAGCTAGGATTGAAGGGACAGTCACAGCTAACGAAACACCTAGTCCTCACAAATATTCATTAACTTGAAATCGGACACCGTTGTTAGCTTTATAAGACATATAGTTAGATGTTGTGTAAGTGGCGTGACGAAATTCAAACTGTAAATATAATCGAATTAAGGCGAAAAGGAAGCTAACTATCCGTGGTTTGTAGCTACACATAGCTAGGATTGAAGGGACAGTCGCAGCTAACGAAACACTTTGTCTTCACAAATATTCATTAAATTGAACTCGGACACCGTTGTTAGGTTTATAAGACATATAGTTAGATGTTGTGTAAGTGGCGTGACGAAATTCAAACTGTAAATATAATCGAATTAAGGCGAAAACGAAGCTAGCTAACTATCCGTGGTTTGTAGCTACACATAGCTAGGATTGAACGGACAGTCGCAGCTAACGAAACACTTTGTCTTCACAAATATTCATTAACTTGAAATCGGACACCGTTGTTAGCTTTATAAGACCTTTAGTTAGATGTTGTATAAGTGGCGTGACATGTGTGTAACATGTGGTAACAGATTGCTGGTGTAACAAGCTCGCTGACGGCGCTCTCACTCTCACACAACGGGCCATTTAGCTAGCAGGAAGAGGGGAGTTGAAGGCCCTGGAGCTCTGTCAGGGCAGCGGTGTTGGTAGTCCCTGCTGTGGGCTGCGAGCCGTGACCGAGCTCCAAGTACCTCATAGCAGGCCGGGGTCTGTGAAGGAAGGCAGGCCGGGCGGCGAGGCAGCACCGGCGGGCGGCGAAGCAGCACCGGCGGCTGAACTCCGACACACAGTCTTACCAAATTTGCAATTAGCCATCAATTTTCGTAAAACGGCCCATATTTGAGCTTTATATAGTTGATTTCTCGCTTAAAAAAGTATCAGAAGTGAATTTAATAACGAAATAGCCCGATAAACAATGTATAACTTTGCAGTGTCTGAAATATGAGAGTCTCCCATGTGTTTCTATGTAGTTTGCTCAAACCAATCAGCGTGTAGCTCATTGTGAATATTCATGAGCATACCATATTTGGAAGAAAAGCTCTTGTTCCAAATAGAGCCATATTCACAGGGTAGTTAAGGGCCTAATAAAATATCATTCGGGCAATTTTCAGCCCAACCAATGTTACATACCCCATTAGGAGACCTTAAGGAACAGTGTAAAATACCCTATATAATCATTCTATCACCCCTTTAAACCAACCACAATCGTCTTGGGCGGCGCTAAGCGCCAGACGGAGCCACAGTGATTCTGCTAAATAGTCTCAGGAAGGAACTTGTTTTGGTGGAACGTGTACGTTCAAAAGTAGTTTTAGTCGTGCAACAGAAAACTCAGATTGGACAGACAGTCTAGCTAGCTGTCTGGATTTACCCTGAAGAGATCTGAGGAGCAGTTAACCATAGTCCTCAGAAATCCACCGGAGATTAGAACGCCAACACAAAGGAAGAGGAAGGAGCTGACATCCGGCTGAAAAGAGTGATATCTGGCGGTGCAATCCCGGAAGAGGAAGGTTGTGGATATAGGGCCCTATCTTGCACTCAGCGCAATTGCCTTTGTACACCGACGCATGTATGATTCCTATTTTGTACCCAACGCACAGCGGACTTTTCCCTCCACAGACGCACGTCGGTAAATTAGTGAATGTATTTGCGCTCCCGGGGGCGGTTCAGCGAAAAGAGGAGGCGTATTCAGGCGCAAACGTTTCCTGGTGCTATTTTGCAGTTTCAGAAAACAATTCCGCCACTGAGTTGGGGACTCGATTCTGAGACTCTGACTCGAGCTGCACTTAAAGTGATGGTTCGGAGTAATTTCACCCTAGGGTCCTTTGAACCATGACCTCGAGCCAAACACCACCCCCCAGAAGCTTTTTTCACCTGGGTTGAACATTGGGAGAGTTAGCGTAGAGTAGCGTTATCAGCTGAATAGCTTAGCGCAGGGGCTAATGGATCCAGTGATGTATCTTGTACATGTAAGTTTATGTAAATAACACTTGCCTGCTGGTTTCTGCTCTCTGCTGTTGTTGTTGTTGTTGCTGCTGCCGCCAGTTAGACGAGTGCTTAGGGCCGTCTACAAATTACAACACCGAAAAGAGATGCAACAAAAATATTTATTAATTTAACTTTTATTTTAAAGTTTAAGTTATTTAATCATTAAATTAATAAATATTTTTGTTGCATCTCTTTTCGGTGTTGTAATTTGTAGATGGCCCTAAGCACTCTAGCAGCAGCAGCAGCAGCAGCAGCAGCAGAGACGAGAAGCCAGCAGGCAAGTGTTATTTACATACACTTCTGGTGTACTTACAAACTTTACAATCCATCGTTTTATGAGTACATAACCTATTTGTACTAGTGTAGAAGTTTGGTATCATTTTGGGCATTATTAGAGGGCTCATTTACGAGATACATCACTGGATCCATTAGCCCCTGCGCTAAGCTATTCAGCTGATAACGCTACTCTATGCTAACTCTCCCAATGTTCGACCCAGGTGAAAAAAGCTTCTGGGGGGTGTTTGGCTCGAGGTCATGGTGCAAAGGACCCTAGGGTGAAATTACTCCGAACCATCACTTTAAGTCGCACAAAGAGCTGACTTCAGACTTGACTCGGACTCGACCCAAAAGACTTCAGACTTGATGCAATTACTGCTTTTTAAATCTAAATGTATTCATGTATTTCTATTTTCTTTTATTGGCGGATATACGTTGGGGAAACGTATGATGTTAATATGAAGTTATTCTACAATTGATTTTGATACTGGACTGTATGGATGGTGACAGGACATGCTTTGAATTCATAAGATTTAACAATACAGTGTTAGGGACAGATCAGATGGCCAGAGACTTGACTTGGACTCGTGGCAAAAGACTTGAGACTTGACTTGAACTTGCCCCTCAAAGACTTGAGACTTGACTTGGACTCGAGCTCAAAGACTTGAGACTCGACTTGGACTTCCAAACAAAGACTTGTGAACATCTCTGGGTTGGGGTGGTGGATGGGTCAACCCCAGGACTTTCACCCAGGAGACCGGGGTTCGTGTCCTGCTTGTTACGTTTCCTAAAGTTGCTTTCTTCTTTAACCGTCCCGTTATTCCCGTGTGTCAAGGAAGCGTAAGCCCACCCACGACCTTTTCCTTAACCCAACCTTCCCGTTATTCCCGCGTGTCACAGAAACGTAAGCCCACCCACGACCTTTTCCTAAACCCAACTGTCCCGTTATTCCCGTGTGTCACGTAAACGTAAGTCCACCCACGACCTTTTCCTTTTGCATCAAAAGGGACGCCAATAGTCTCAACCAAGCGTGTTTAGTTGAAGCGCGTTATACAGTCCCTCCAGAAAAACACGATTATGCGATCGCATAATTCAATGCATAATCAGCAAAAGTATGCATATTCATGCAGGGACCGCATTTTTTCAAATATGCCGCACTTTCGCCGCATAAATTGCCAATTTCCGCACAAAATATGCGGTGCTTGCATGATTTCATAATCACCGCATTTTCGTTGCAAAAAAGTCACATATATCTTAGCAGAAAGTTGAAAAAATTTTGCGTTTACTCGCGTTTACTTCACACAAGAGCAGCCATTTTCCCCTGTTGCCATGGGAACGTTATGAAGTGACGTAATTACGCGACGTGAACATCATCGAAAAGCAGGGTGTTGGAGGTTGAATTTGACATGTACTTTGAGTCTCTTAAGTTGGTATCCAATAAGAAACCTATCTTAATATCTGATGTCTACTCAAATTTCTTTGTTTAAGTGCTCCTGCTGTCTATATTATTAACGATTTTTGAATCTCTTTTGTATCTTTTATTTCTCTCTGTTTAGACTATTACTTTTATTTTTACTTTAATATTATATTATTTGTATATATTTTGTGTATCTTATTTGTTTACTTATTGCAATGACTGAATATCTGTAAACTATTTTTGGAAATTAAGTTTTAAAAAAGCAGGGTGTTGGGGGAATCACTTTTTCTTCTCTTTTACATTAAACTGCAGTGTTTGCAAGTTCCCGCAATTTTTGCAAGTTCCCGCAATTTCATCACATAAAATTGCATAAATATCCCGCATATTCCATCGCATTTTTTAGGAAAAACGTGCCGCATAATCAAGGATTTTTGCCCGCAACAATCACAAAAAAACTTTTTCTGGAAGGACTGGTTATATGTCAATATCAATAACAACGACAAAGGCACCTGACCAAGCGTCTGTATTTTATGAGATGGGAGTGAGAACCTGTTGGTTAAATACATGGAAACTGGCTGACAGTACTACCTTGGTTTAAAAAATGTATAAATAAATAATTAAAAACAATAAATCAAATATAAGAAGAACATAGAATTTCAGTCAGTATTACGAAGACAGAATCAACCCTTTGTAATAATTTCAGGGGAGGGCCTTCAAATTATTATTATTATTATTATTATTATTATTAAAAAGTATTAACATGAATCCAACATATTAAGCAAATATAAATCAATAATATAAAATATATAAAATGAAATAGCTTAGTATTCTATGCAAAAGATTTATGTATAAAGGCTTTAGGCCGCTCTACAAGTTGTTTTAGGCCCAGTTTATTATGCAATTTCATTTTATACAATATATGTAGTAGGGTGTCCCTGCTCCAGCTCTCTTTCAGTTAAGGGGTCCTTGGCTTAAAAAACCTTGATGACCCCTGCCTTAAAGTAATAATCTTGAAGATTTTCCTTTAAATAAATGTCTGTTAAGTCACTATCTATCGTCGAATGAGGTTACACAATGGTGATTACCATTATGATGAAAGCCCTTGAATTTTCAATATTACAAACTGGGTGTCTGTGGCATCATTCCCGGAAAATATCACGTGGCGCACAGTTAGTGGCATCATTTCCATCACCCAGCAGAGGTTGGTCCACCAGAGAGGGTAGGCGGAGCTAGTGCAACAGCCTCGCTCTTCAGTTGCATACTGACTGACGTCACACAGGTGACGCTGTTTGGATCTCTGGGAAGTGAGATCCCAATACACCTACAATTCCCTCTTAGCACCATAGGTGAACGGAGTTCATATTATAACTTTAAAAAATTGGCATGTTATTTGGAGCAAATGCAAAGTCAAACACGTTATACATGCAAAACGGAGAATGAGATATACTGCTAAAAATAAGCAGAATAACACTATATGAGCCTAATAGGACTAATGTAGGTACCGTTCACATTTTAACTGGTACCTGAAATATGGTGCTGGTACCCAATCATAGAGCCCTGCACGGGTTTAAAATCTAGACCCTAGCCCGGCTATGGCCCGGGATGCTCAGGCAATAGCCTTGTTAAATCAATAGTTATGGTTTTTAAAGTGACAACCAAGTAGCCAGTGGCTGACAGAGATTTGGCCAAATGTTTTATAAATTTAGCCTCTTGAATCAACACTTGACTTGCCTTCAATAAAATCCATAGATATAAAACACTTCAAGCATATAACACTGACTACGTTTACAAGATGTCAATTTTCGGGTTATGGTCGGGTTAAGGTCACTATTCGTGTTTCTGAAACATTCGGAATAACCCGTTTACATGCGTGAGCAGAGAGCGTTACTCCTGTATACATGGAATTTGTAATCAATTGGCGATATCCCGACGTAAACGGCGACGCACGGTTAGCGTCTGGACGTAGCCTACGGACAACCTTAAGACGCAATAACTTTTCGGTCACCTTCTTATAAATCTCACTATCTCGGTACTTTCTGCCGTCAACAAAAGACATTATATTCATGGTTTTCACCACACTAATAAAGACATTGGTTTCCTCCTCGCTCCAAAAGTGTGGTGCTGTGCTGCGTCTCGCCATGTTTACCTCTACTTCTTGTTTACTTCCGATATACTGCGCGCAGGTTTTCTGCATCGACATATATATAACTATATAATTATAGTATATAATTAGGGGTCCAAGCCTGAGTCTGCAAGAACCGGCGGTAGCAATAGCTACGCCGTTCGCACAGCAGGGCTGTGGAACCCTATTGTTTTTCTAAGGATTATTAGGGGTCCAAGCCCGAGGGGGCATGGGAACCGCGTAATGCAAGGCATCGCGGTTCACAGCTCCAATGGAGCGTGGAACCCTATTGTTTTTCTACTGATTATTATTATTCCGCTTCTTCTTCTTCTTCTCCGCCTAAAACTCTGACTGCAGCCTAAACCGTACATAGTGGGGGGTTGCCATTTTCAGGACTGGTCCAAAACCCCGCAAGGACCTCAGGGGCAAAAATCGACCCATTTCCACCACTAGGTGGCGCTATAGTGGACAAAAACGCGTTTGGCCCTATAACTCCCACACCGTACACCCGACATTCAAAAACCATACATCCACGCGTTCCCTGGATCCAACTGAATCACGTGATATAGGCCACGCCCATTTCCGCCTAGACTTTTATGCGTGAAAAATCGTGATTTATCAAAAACCTACTTTTTCGAACTCCTCCTAGACTGTGCGACCGATCTGCACGAAACTTGGACCGTAGCATCTCCAGACTGACCTGACAAAAAGTTATAAAAGGAATTTTTGTACGATAAAAATTGCGCATATAACGCACAAACAAATTTGTGTAGCTAACTATGAAAACAACAACTTTGCCATATCTCAGCCAAAATAAATGCTATCAACGCCAAACTTTAGATTATTCTTTGGCATGACCCTCTGGAGGTGCCCCATGCGTTTTACGAAAATTGGTGAACTGCTCATCCGATTTATACAAAATTTGATGGGTACCATCAAGGGCCAATTCTGAAGCCAACCCTAAAGTGGGGTACTGAGGCGTCGAAGTGGGCGTGGCCTATGGGACCCAATGTGACCCAAGTCTAGATATACCACTTACACTAATGTGAACAACTTAAAATTTACAGGGTAGATGGATAATGGGCCATGGACCACACCTACCAAAAATTACACATGTGGACCACTAGGTGGCGCTATAATGGTTTTTTGTCATTAACTTCCACAATACACATCACACATTAGGAATTCTTACATCCACGTGTTCCTTGAATCAAGCTGAATTAACTGATATAGGCCACGCCCATTTCTGCACAAAGGTTTTTTCGCAGTATCGCGCAAAGTGCAAAACCAACTTTTTCGAACTCGTCCTAGGCCGTGCGACCGATCTGCACGAAACCTGGTAGTTAGCATCTCCAGATGGACCTGACAAAAAGTTATTGAAGGAATTTTGCTACGTTAAAGTATGCACATTTGACGACAAAACCAAGTTTCCTAGCTAGCTACTACACACATATCATATCATATCTTGGCCAAATTAAATGTTATCGGCAAATAACTTGAGGTTCTTGTTCAACATCTGATGACGATACTCTGTACCAAATTTGGCGAAGATCGGCCTTTAGGGGGCGCTATAAGCAACGTTTATTTTTTTCCCGCCAATTTTCTCAATGCATTTCAATGGGAAATTTGCAATTGCAATATCTCTGCCACAGTAAAAGCAATCAACACGAAATTTGTGGTGCTCGTTCGGCATGGCGTTCTATGGCTCCCTACCAAAGGGGGCGCTATAATCAACATAAAAGTATTTTGCCCTGTTAATCAATGTTAATGGAATATTTGCAATGGTAATGTATCAAAGACCTTGCAGCTCACACTTCTCAATATTTACTGATGTTTACCTCCTACCATTACGTTTTGGTTTTCGCATTTGCGTGCTCCCCTGGTGTTCTACAATAAACAAACTTCTTAACCCACCTGACAAAGTTTCTACAACCTTCACAGTGGACAAGTGTAACTCTTTTCTCCCATTTTTTCAATCCAAAATCAACACCATTCATATGCGCTGATACCGTGCAAATAAAAATTGCAGTTGGTGCTAAGTGGAGAGTCTGTCATAGTGTGATTGGGCATGTTGGTGGCATTGATTCTTAATTTCCCACGAAGGTGATCGCGGTCACGTGTCAGTTAAACTTCTCATCTCCAATCCTATCTGTATTTGTGAGAAGTGGCGCTGTCCTGAGTTGAAAGCCTACTTTACGGCTTTATTATCGAGTTAATAGGCGCGTGTGTTCGTGTCGGCCGCTGTCCATTTCCTAAGGTTTTGAAATGCAAACAACTTTTGACAACTTTTTTTTTTTTTTTAACGACGTGCGCCTGTGAGCACCCACGGAGGAAAACATCAATCGGCGCCTATGACACCATTTACAACAACCTGACCACCTCCCCTGCTCTTTCAAACACCACACCTGCCTCCCCCCCTCCACCCTCTCAGTCACTCTCTCATTTCTATCTGCTGTCCCCTGTGGTCAGGGGGTTAAGAAGTTTGTTTATGGTAGAGAATTGTTAAAGCTACTCTGTATATGCATGGAGAGGCACTGTTAACCACTACATTTGCAACGGCAGAGTACCCCAGACCTCGTGCATCAAACCTCTCGATATTCACCAACGTTTCTCTCCCCTACGTAATGCATCGGGTCCCGCATTGGCGCAGCTTCGCAGGTCATCGGGGGCGACTGGCGGGGCTCCCCGGGGCGTCGCGGACGACTGGCATCGGAGGCGAATGGCATCGAAGGCGAATGGCATCGGAGGCGAATGGCATTGGAGGCGAATGGCATCGGAGGCTTGGGCCCCGTCATAACTGCTTGCAGTTCTAGTTATTATTATAACAATGTTTTCTGGCGCATACAAGAAGTTCCTCTACTCAAAAGACCAAGATTCCTTGCGAATAGAACATGCGCAGAACACAAATCAATGTTCCTTTTGATGGGGATATGCCGATACGCGTTTACATGACCAAAATTTTGGGTTAGAAAAGGGATAACCCAGGTAGCATATTCGGGTTTTTAAAAACCGGAATATGAGCATATTCGGATTTTTGCCGGTGTTTACATGGCCGTGCGCGACCGGGTTATTGCTAATATTCCGGTTTTGAACGGGTTATTGGCTGCATGTAAACATAGTCAATGTTAGTTTAAACGTTTATTATCACCACTACTGTGAAAAGGCATTTTTGACAAGCGGAGGCAGGCTGCTGCTGCTCGCACCAACGTGCAGAAAACAAACAGACGATACAATCTGAACAAATCAACACTACAGCCAGAAGCCCAGTCTCTTACAGAGCATTGTAGAGTAAAGAGCACAGCATCCACAGTGAAGGGTTTAAGTCAAGTACTCATTTCTAACTCTTCCAGCTTTGTTGAAGACACACTCACTGAAACGGACATTTTGTAACCCCACCCACCATCTTTACCTAAACCTAACTGTCCCATTATTGTCTCGCATGTCAGTTAAACTTAAGCCAAGAGTCCCGACCAAACCCATCTAAATATGACGCCAAAGGACTAGACGCTAAAGGAGGCTTTTGCGTCAGTAACAAATGCCAAAGGCCCCTGACCAAGTGTTGCTTTTGACGCGCTGGGAGTAAGAATGTGTTGAACATGCAGGTTTTTTTCTGTTGGTACCCTAAAAAGTACCACATTCGGTTACACAACCCTATTGTGCCTTGCTGCAAGCCTCTGTGGAACCTAATGGAAATGTCTAATCATTTTAAGAAATGAGTTAGATGAAGAATACTGAAAAGGTGAAAGCATCTGCTAATGACCCGAAACTGATTATCTCAGCATCAGCAGATCTGTTTGGCTAGTATCTCCACTAATAGATCAGATCATGTGTCATCCTGAAAAGAAGCAGCAGAGCACGCTTTCTCTCGTTTCTGAAGCAGTCATTAATTAGTGTTCAAAAACTATGTCTAATGAGTTCATTGAAGCCACTGTGAAGTGCTTTTCACTCTCTTTAAATCTAATGGCCCCATACTGTTGTATCTACCCTGCCCAATCACCTTGCTACAATTACAATTAAAACTCCATGCAGAGGAATAAGCATGGAGAAGCACACAAATGTGACTGACATCCATGGGCTCTTCCATTGTTAAAACTTTGAGTCACGGATCGGATACAATTTCCGATTAGCACCAAAAAAGGGGTGACAATATTTTTTGTAATAATGCTTTCCATTTATTACTTAAAGAACTGTCATAAAACATAGATGTAGACGTACTATGTAGCTGGGTACAGCTCTTACTGCCCTGTACCCGGCTCAAAGCCCCCTATTCTTGGGTGACTCAACTACCAACTGCTGCTGATAGGACGGAGCTCTGTAGCTGGCGTTATGGCTTTTTGAGTTCTTCCGCTCCTCCAGTAGCCATGACCGTCTCCCTCAACTACTTTTAACACGTTCACGTGGACAGAAAATTGCGTTGCCTGTATCTTTTCACGGCAACTGATTGGTTGAGCGAATCCCCATACACACACATTAGAGACGCGACAAAATCTCATATTCCAGACACTGCAATGTTTCGTTACCAAATTCACTTCTGAGACTTTTTTATGCGAGAAATCAACTATATAAAGCTCAAATATGGGCAGGGACAGACGGGGGCTAAAAAACAGCCCTGGGCTTTCTCCCAAATAGGCCCATCAGCCACAGTACTGTAGCCTATCAGACGAGGTATTCACAGCAAGAAACATCTCAAAATCACTGATGATAATTGCGGTTGTGTTTATTAATGAAGCCTCAGCCTTCAAATAAAAACTAAAAATGTACAATGCCATTACATCTGCATTGAAAATATAATACAAATAATGAAATGTCACTGGCTACAGAAATCCCAAATTACACAAACTCGTAATTATAAAACTCTGTAAGAAAGAAAGGGTACAGAGTACTCTGTACTACTTGCTGTACCTGAACATGGGGATTAGATATATTGTAGGCCTATACCAAAACTACACAGAGTGTTAGTTACTATATACTATAACTATTCAAATATAAATGTATATAACGTGTTGATTTGTGTTAAAGAATTAGCATTGAATAACTTATTTAATATTTTCTCAATGTCATATTACACTTTTGATTCATATTAAGGCTGTGAAATGATGAAAATGACTAGGCCCTATCAATGTTGTCTGAGAAGCTTTCACAAACAACCACCAGGTCTTTGCTAGTTCCACAATAATAAACACAAATATGAAAGACAAGGAAAAACTGCACTCTGATGGAAGACAGACAGAAAGTGTAAGCTTGGATTTTTTGGTTAAACTTTGGGTTAAATTTGGTGAGTTACAGTCATGGCCAAAAGTGTTGGCACCCCTGAAATTTTTCCAGAAAATCAAGTATTTCTCACAGAAAAGTATTGCATTAACACATGTTTTGCTATACACATGTTTATTCCCTTTGTGTGTATTGGAACAAAACAAAAAAAGAAGGAAAAAAAGCAAATTGGACATAATTGCACACAAAAAAATGATTGGCACCCTTTCAAAATTGTGGATAAATAAGATTGTTTCAAGCATGTGATGCTCCTTTAAACTCACCTGGGGCAAGTAACAGGTGTGGGCAATATAAAAATCACACCTGAAAGCAGATAAAAAGGAGAGAAGTTGACTTAGTCTGTGCATTGTGTGTATGTGTGTACCACACTAAGCATGGACAACAGAAAGAGGAGAAGATAACTGTCTGAGGACTTGAGAAACAAAATTGTCAAAAAATATCAACAATCTCAAGGTAACAAGTCCATCTCCAGAGATGTAGATGTTCCTTTGTCCACAGTGCGCAGCATTATCAAGAAGTTTGCAACCCATGACACTGTAGCTAATCTCCCTGGACGTGGACGGAAGAGAAGAATTGATGAAAGGCTGCAACGCAGGATAGTCCGGATGGTGGATAAGCAGCCCCAAACAAGTTCTAAAGAAATTCAAGCTGTCTTGCAGGCTCAGGGTGCATCAGTGTCAGTACGAACTATCCGTCGACATTTGAATGAAATGAAACGCTATGGCAGGAGACCCAGGAGGACCCCACTGCTGACACACAGACATGAAAAAGCAAGACTACAGTTTGCCAAAATGTACTTGAGTAAGCCAAAATCCTTCTGGGAAAACATCTTGTGGACAGATGAGACCAAGATAGAGCTTTTTGGTAAAGCACATCATTCTACTGTTTACCGAAAATGGAATGAGGCCTACAAAGAAAAGAACACAGTACCTAGAGTCAAATATGGTGGAGGTTCAAAGATGTTTTGGGTTTGTTTTGCTGCTTCTGGCACTGGGTGCCTTGACTGTGTGCAAGGCATCATGAAATCTGAGGATTACCAAAGGATTTTGGGTCGCAATGTAGGGCCCAGTGTCAAAAAGCTGAGTTTTCGTCCGAGATCGTGGGTCTTCCAGCAGGACAATGATCCCAAACATACTTCAAAAAGCACACAGAAATGGATGGCAACAAAGCGCTGGAGAGTTCTGAAGTGGCCAGCAATGAGTCCAGATCTAAATCCCATTGAACACCTGTGGAGAGATCTTAAAATAGCTGTTGGGAAAAGGCGCCCTTCTAATATGAGAGACCTGGAGCAGTTTGCAAAGGAAGAGTGGTCCAAAATTCCGGGTGAGAGGTGTAAGAAGCTTATTGATGGTTATAGGAAGCGATTGATTTCAGTTATTTTTTCCAAAGGGTGTGCAACCAAATATTAAGTTAAGGGTGCCAATAATTTTGTCCAGCCCATTTTTTGAGTCCAATTTGCTTTTTTTCCTTCTTTTTTTTGTTTTGTTCCAATACACACAAAGGGAATAAACATGTGTATAGCAAAACGTGTTAAAGTGATGGTTCGGAGTAATTCACCCTAGGGTCCTTTGCACCATGACCTCGAGCCAAACACCCCCCCAGAAGCTTTTTTCACCTGGGTCTAACATTGGGAGAGTTATCGTAGATTAGCGTTATCAGCTGAATAGCTTAGTGCAGGGGCTAACGGACCCACGTTTGTATCTCGTAAATTACCCCACTAATAATGCCCGAAATGATACCAAACGTCTACAAGTAGTACAAATAGGTTATGCTCTCATAAAACGATGGATTGGAAAGTTTGTAAGTACACCAGAAGTTTATGTAAATAACACTTGCCTGCTGGCTTCTGCTCTCTGCTGTTGTTGCTGCTGTGAGACGAGTGCTTAGGGCCGTCTACAAATTACAACACCGAAAAGAGATGCACCAAAAATATTTATTAATTTAACTTTTTTTTTTAAAGTAAGTGCTGTAGTATAACTAGCAGGAGACAAGTAATAATTGAGGTAAGTTTGGAGACATTACCTTATTTAATCATTGAATTAATAAATATTTTTGTTGTAACTCTTTTCGGTGTAGTAATTTGTAGACGGCCCTAAGCACTCGTCTAACTGCAGGTAGCAGCAGCAGCAGCAGCAGCAACAGAGAGCTGAAGAGAGCAGAATACTGCACTACCGGGGCTCCGCGGCCGGTTGCCGGCATAACTATAATATATTTACAGTTTGAATTTCGTCACAGCACTTATATCACAGTTATACCAAGGTCTTACAAGCTAACAGTCGGATTTGAATTTAAGGCATTTTTATGAACGTGAGGGGTCTTAGGAGGAGCAGCTAGCTAGCTATGTGTCCCATTCAATACAATGGGAAACGATCGCAGCTAGCTACACTTTCGGCATAACTATAATATATTTACAGTTTGAATTTCATCACAGCATGTATATTACAGGTTCCCCAAGGTCTTATAAAGCTTAGCTAACACTTGTCCGATTTCGGATTTCAATTTAATGCATTTTTGTGAATGTCAGAGGTCTTGTTAGGAGGAGGCTAGCTAGCTCTCATTGATGGACTCCATTTTACCGGGGGCTCTATCAATGAGACTTGCGGACAAGAGGCGTTTATTTCCCCAATCGTTTGTTTAAATAATTCAACTCACATATCCATTATAAGATTAACTGGAACCTGCGGGCTGCGGTAAGAGACTGCGGGCGTTACAAGCTCGCTGACCGCGCTCTCAGTCACTCACCGGCCGGCCGGTAGCAGGGAGAGGGGAGGGAGAACCGCGAGCTACAGGCCCTGGAGCTCTGTCAGGGCAGCGGCGTGTGGTAGTTCCAGTCACCCAGAAAAGGGTGAGTTTGCGGGTATTGAGCACCGCGGGCTGCCGGCCGTGACGGAGCTCATTCGAGCTCACAGCAGGCCAGGGTCTGTGAAGGAGGACAGGCAGGGCGGCGATGTAGCAACCCAGGCAGCACCGGCCGCTGAACTCCGACACACAGTCGGACAAAATTTGCAATTAGCCATCAATTTTTGTAAAACGGCCCATATTTGAGCTTTACAGAGTTGATTTCTCGCATAAAAAAGTTTCAGAAGTGAATTTTGTAATGGAATAGCAGAGATCTGCACGACGTAGATTCAGAAGACTACCTGATCTCAGGTCAGTTGTGTAGCCTATGTAAATGTTGGGGCGTGACCGTTCTCTTAATACATCAATGGGCGTGACAAAGGTACAGGTCCTAGGATGCTGACGTCAACTTCTAGCTTTGTTGAGATTCACCCGTTTTCAGCAGCAGTTTCAAAATATGAGATTTTCATAGTAAAGGGGTATCAATGGGATTTTGAGCTTCTATGTATGTCCTATTTACCCACCGAACTGTCGTTATTCAACTATGACAAGGTAAAATCGGTTTTGCATTCTATCACCCCTTTAAAGACACCCATCAACTCCACAGATCAAAGAAAAGAGCCAGTAATGGTCTGACGAAAGATTACTTTAATTACTTAGGGACTGTTCGGTATTTATGTAATCGACCAGGAAAATAAGCCAGGGTCATGTCTTTTTATTCTTTGTTGAGGGGAGGTTCATCCAACATTTTTCAGTCCGGGGGGAGGGGGGGGGGGGTCATCCAACTTTTGTATTCATGAAACAGCAACATTTCAAAGTGGCTTGTTTGGTGCATATTTTTCCATGTAGCTCTTAGTCTCGGCCCCCACTACCAGATGGGTCTGACCCATGAGTTTGCTGTGGGGCAAGGGGAGCTGCCCCCCTGGTGGTTGAAACGGATAATTGCATTGTTTAAAAAAAGTTATGTTGCTAGTCTGGACATCTTACCGTGCCAAGGATGCAATAAAGGTTTCCTAAATGCCACATTTGATGTCAGCTTACTAATTGATTGCGGGTTTTGTGTAGATTTGGACTTACGTTTATTCCACTTTGTTTAAACGGCGAAGTGGAGGAAGCCTAGTGACGAGTCCATAACAATCAGTTTGTGTGTTGAAGTAATGCAGTAATGCAGGAAGTGTGCATTTAGTTTCCATGCTTATTGTGTTTCCACAACGTTAGTGAGTAAATCTACTGAAATGGCCCCCACACCATAACAGAAGAGTGTGATGCGTCAGATGATAATGCAGAGGTTTAGTCACGTATGTCATTGCTGTAAAAAAACCAATTGGAATCTGTATATATTTGCCAAGCGCAAACCAGTACAGAAGGTATCGATAAATTGTTGGGGGAGGGTCATGCCTTTTTTCCAAATCGTTTTGGAGGGTCATAGAAATTTTTCCGGAGTGTCTATTTGCATCCCTGGTACGAATAGCCTCAGCCACACAGCTGAGCTATTTACACCCTGTGACGTAACAACGAAAACACGTTGCTCGCGTGCACCGAAATCATGGTGGACGTTCATCTTCCATGACTGCAGAAACTGGCACATTAGGAAAGTTTTGTCTCTAAAGTTTATAACAATTGAATTTCTAGCGGAAAATGGATACTACAGTTGTGCTTTCTGTCTTCAGTGAAAGCATACAACCATTAGTAGCTTTGGTCTGGGAGTCTGGAGTTTGGTTCCCTGGTGAGGTGATCTTGTGTTTTTCATTTTGGATTGGATAATTTGCATGCCATTGCACAAGTCAGGGCCCGCAAATGTGAATTTTTTTTTTTGCGGGGTGGTAGGGGAAGACTCATGAATATGCCTGATCTGGTTGGGTTGGTTAGGTTTAGGAAAGAGGAGTGGGATTGGTTATGGTTAGGGTAAGAATGTCAGGGCGAAAATATTCCAAAAAGATGCAATACATGTGTAGTATGGATAACTGTGTGTAAATATATGACAAGGTACTGTAAATGCACAGGGGTGCAAATAGCATACATTGATATTTGTACCAGACGGGGTATTAATAGAACACATTGCTGTGTGCACCGGCGGGGTACGAATAGCATTCATTTCTAATTGCACCAGGGTACGAATAGCATACACTGCTAATTGTACCAGGGGTGCAAATAGCCTCACCCAAATGTTTTTACTGGCGAGGGGAGGGTCATGTCTTTTTTGGCTAAAGGTCCCAAAACTCCTCCGGTGGCCCCTTAAATAAATAAAGAACAGTCCCTTACAGTTCCCTTTGTTGCATTCAGGTTATGTGGGCGTATACCGTTTTAAGTCAGTCATTTTAACTTCAGCTTAAAATGGATTGCAGAATAGAAGGTTGTATCCTGAATGTTAAATTGTCCCTGAGTGTCCTTGTTTGCTTGGGTGAATGTAAAGTATTTTGCACTAGTGTCAGGTTAAAGGTTCTATGTACAGTAAGTGCAGTCCATTTACCATTTACCAAAGGCCATGGTTGTTTTGTTGCATGTCATCCCCCTTCTCTGTTTCTCTTAACACTTCCTGTATGTATGATCCAATTAAGAAAACAAATGCCATAAAAACTTCTTTGACATGTTCTGCAGCTGTAAAGGTCATCTTAATGAAGTCAGATAAGCTTTAGGAAATGAATGATCATGCTAACAAACTCACCTCTGGTTCCACTTTGGTGGGCTGAAGAACAAAGAGCTGCAGAGCTGTAAAGACACACGTTGAATTAACTCAATGTAAGCCTTTGATATCTAAGAGAATACATAGTATTTATAAAATGTATGGAATTGTGTTCAACAATGTTGAGCTCACACATTATCTTTGATTATATTATTATTTGATATATTGTTCTTGGTTTGGATGTACAGTAAGAGACAATGTAACTATACCTCCATCAAACAAAGCCAGGAAAGCCAGAATAAGGAAAGGAGCAGTCTTCCCAACAAACTCATACATCACACTGCCGAATGGGGGTCCAACTGTGGAGAAAACACTGCATGGTCAGTTGTGGAGAGATCAACTTTAATATCACTGCAGTTAATGCAGCTTTTTAACCTAGCTTTTTAAGACAGCTCATGTTGCAACAAGTGTGTCAGGTTAGTTTTGAAAAACATACCAGGAAAAACACGTTTTAACATTAGATATTAGTATGGAATGTACACTAAAACCATGGAATATATGTTTTCACACAGACAATATGTTATGGCTGTGGGTTTTTTTTTCTTCCAAAAATGTATTAATAAGGACTCAGCATTAATGGTAGACACTCAACCCACGCTCCATGTTTAGTTTGTTGTCACCTTTACAGAAATGTTCTCTTGGTTGGACTATGCTTGTTTACATACCTAACACTCCCAGTGCCAGCCCCCCCAGGGCGATCCCGATGGCCTTGCCTCTCTCCTCATCATCTGTGTACACACTCGCAAGCATTCCCATCCCTGAAAACACACAGATGTAAAGATCGTGCGTGTATTATCACTTGTTCATACAGGTTTTATACAACAAAACCATTACTGATAGAGCAAGTCCTATAAGAGTTATACAAGAAATACTTTGTGTTATTGACATGAGTGCTACTGTAGCTAGTTCCATGATGATGATGGCTTTCTTATAATATGCACCTCAATTTTATACAGTATATACTGTATAGTAGGGGGTTCCTACTCTGTTTCTCTTTCAGCTAAGGGGCCTGTAATTGTTGCAATTACATTATAAAAATGTAGAATTTGTTGTCATGATTGAGAATTTATTTAAGTTTCATTTGGTATTAATACGTGATTTTGATTTGGTAAAAGGAAAGTACTTTTGAAGTCTCCGCACAAGGCCTGTTGGGAGACGCGCACGGGAGCGAGTCACAGCAAGTTTACAGAAAGCACGGACAATTTAATGCTCTGATGAATGTTTTACAATTGTTAAAACGGATGTCAGCGATCATAAGGAAACCTTAAGACTATTCTCTTGTTTGTAGCATGGTGCCAACTAGGTATGTTGTTTTGTACACTATGTCTGTACTTTACTTTGGTGAATGTTATTCTACATGCTGTGCATGTCATTCTGTGTTCATATTAAGATAGTCTATATCAACGATGTTCCACTTCTGGGATTGCTCCGGTGCCGCCGGAAATTCCGCCGGATGACTTTTAGGCCGGATGGCCATTACCTTCCTCTTTTGTGTTGGCGTTCTAACCTCCGGTGGATTTGTGAGGACTATGGTTAACTGCTCCTCAGATCTCTGCAGGGTAAATCCAGACAGCTAGCTAGACTATCTGTCCAATCTGAGATTTCTGTTGCACGACTAAAACTACTTTTGAACGTACACATGTTCCACCAAAACAAGTTCCTTCCTTTTTTGCAGCGGCACGGCACTTAGCGCCGCCCAAGATGATTGTGATTGGTTTAAAGAAATGCCAATAAACCAGACCACGTTTTTCTCCCATCCTGGAATGCTGTGTGGATTAGTCAGACCTTCCTCCGCAGCGCTGTGGTGGAAGGTCTGGTAATGCGAGATTAATATTAAGCTAATGTGTTCTTTATTTTTTATCGTTATACTGTGTGTTTAGTTTTCACTGTGGATTTGGAGAGATGCTTCGAAAAACCAGTAGCAAGAAAGTCACTTGTGTCTGCCCGTTCTTCGAGGGAATTATAGGGTGCAAAACTTTGGCGACCCCTGCCCTACACTCTTTCCATCGGATGAGAGGACAGGGGTCTTCACCCCCTGTCTAGCATTGCAACATTTAGGCTACAAACAACCCATAATGCAACACTAATTTAAATAACAGGCTCACTCAATAACACTCAATGTCTATTTTAATTAATATGAATGTATTCAGATGAGCTGAATAGCTGAACAAATGACGGACTGGATTTGAGCATCACAGGGAATTAGAGAGGGGGGGTCTTACCAGCCACAGAGGAGCAGGACGAGCCCACACCCTGCAGGGATCTGGCCACAAACAGCAGAGCGTAGCTCGATGAGAAGGCAAACACTTCACAGCAGCAGGAACAAGAGAAATACAGACAGAAACATCAGGCATGATGCAAGCATTCAGATTTGTGATAATGAAGACACGTTGGATGGAACTTACTGATAGTGGAGAGGAACATGATACAGAAGCCAGCGAATAGGGGAAGCTGGTATCCTATTCTAAAGGGACAAAGAGAAAAAAAGACTACATTTAAGCTTATAATTAGTTTGAGGTGTATACACACACACAGGTTAAAGAAACGGCTGCATTGAAAGGGGAAATTCAATCTTTTCAGCATATTCTAAAGCAGTGAGACCTAAAAAGATTCAATGTTAGAAGTTATGGAGGACTGCTAATTATTTAAATGGGAAATGCTTCAACCAGTTAAGGTTATATTGCTGTACATATGCATATGAATAACGGTTAAAATCCGCTGTCAGTTTGAATACATTATTGAATACATTATTGCAGGTATGGAGGATGTAGATTGTCTCCAACTGTGTATGAAGTGTCAAAACAGAAGGCACAACCAGTACGGATTCATTACCTGAGAGCCAAATGGTTCACATAAACTGCATAAATACTGTAAGTGTCTTTTTAACAGCATAGACACAAAGCATTTGTAGAAATTCTGTATTTGCATGACACATTCTTGCCAGTTACAATTGTTAGCCTAACATTTTAACAGGAGGACTATGACAACATCTTCTTTCATTAAAATGCTAAAATCTGCCATGCACACGGAGCTGTTGTATCCCCCGTAGATACTGGACATGCTTGACTTGCCTTATATTGTCCTCTGTCAGGAGGGAAGGTGACTAACAACAGGTAATGTTCCTTGCCTCAATTACAGCATATCTGAGTGCCCATCGGAGACACTAAATATTGCTTTTGAGGTGAGTGCCAATAATGTTGGAGCATCCACGCTTCTCCCTCTCCACTGAACATTTATCTCACATTCTGCTCAAATCTTTGGACTGGCTCTGTTCTGGTAGCTTTTATTCTTCATTAAAGTGCTCATATTATGCTCATTTTCAAGTTCATAATTGTATTTAGAGGTTGTACCAGAATAGGTTTACATGGTTTAATTTTCAGAAAACACCATATATTTGTTGTACTGCACATTACTGCAGCTCCTCTTTCCACCCTGTGTGTGAGCTCTCTATTTTAGCTACAGAGTGATCTGTTCCATCTTTGTTGGGAGTCGCACATGTACTGCTAGCTTGTCAGTTGCAGAGTATGACGGAGTGCCACGCTAGCAGCTAGGTGAGCATTATTACGTGTGTTACAAAGTGACCCATGTTTGTCTCTGAAGTAAAGGCTGGACTACAATAGAGCTGTTTGGAGCAGTTTGTGAACAGTGTTTTCTGTTGGAGATGGTAAGTCCCTTTTGGGTGGACTTTGGGCTTTTTCACTTTGTAAGCCTATAACATGCACAAAAAAGATATATAACACGATAAAAGAAAGGGGAAAGCCAAAAAGCATAATATGAGCACTTTAAAGCAAAGCCATTATTGGTGGCCATTGGGTGGCAACAAACCAACATATTACCTGACATATTTGTATAAAGTTGTTATCGCTGATGTGTTACAAACAACAACCAATTTACACATTAGCATTCATTTGAAGTCATGTTGCTGGTAGCTTAACAAAAGAAAGTCCATTATTCACATGTTAGCTCTGTTTTAGTCTCAATAACAAATTCAATTGATAATAGGCTCGTTCGAGATGAACTGCGCCTCGCCTGTAAAGTAGACGAGAGCAGGCGGCAGCAGCCGGGGGCGGGGACAAAAGTCCGCTCTCAAGTCGGACAGTTTTCCAGCTGACTTCAGCAGCCTTCAGGCTGAACAGGAAGTGACACAAACACTGTGGTCCGGTCGGGTCCGATTCCGATTTAATAAAATGTTATCAGACCCATATATCAGCTCCTACACAGTCTCCAGTTGGTTTTATTATGACAGAGTAGCTGTCAAAATTCTCTACATGTGATCTGTTGCTGATTTTAATAAACAACAGACTGTAGATGATCTGTAATCTGAACAGATTTAGTTTCTCTGACTTCTAAACATAACTATCAGCCACACAACAGGTGTTCTGTACAGAATAAGCCTTTAAATCAGACAAATAGCAGTTAAAATCCCTCCGATTAAAAATCAATAAAAAGTTTATATAAAACGTCATCATGTTGAGTCGATTCTGAACCAATCAGCTGTTCGATCAGCTGAGAGGCCGGCGTTTCCCAGCATGCACTGGGTCCACCTGCGTCCGCCTGGCTCTTGCAGTTGGTGAAAAGCAACTGCGCTACCTGCGTCTCAGAACTGCGGCCGCCTTGGTCTCGTGAGATTATCGTTGCCCACGTGTGCATGACGTCAGAGCAATTCGGGATCAAGTCGGACACAAATCTAACCGGCATGCATTGGGCGCCGATCGCCGGTGATCGATTCTGCGCAGATCTGGCTCATCTCAGACGAGCCTATTGTCTGCATTGGTGGTGATCATGAGAATAGTGTTCTCCTTAATGGAGTTTAAGGCTTTGCGACAAGTACATTTTGGAAGGCGATTTGTTGATTGGCTGCCTGAAATTTGAGTAACTCATCCAGCTATCCATGCAAGAAAATAGACAATGCACATGCACACACATGCAATCATTCTGCCATTTTTGATTCAGTTTGATTGGATCTGGAGTAGACATGACATTCACCCTCAAAACCAAAAGGACATTAAACTGACAGGGTTTCAATATTCAGCTTTAGATTTCCCTCTCTAAAACTTGAAAAGGGAGTCCGTTGCTGCTCTTTCTCTTCAATTTCTGTTGGATGTTGAATTAGATAAGTGTTGCTCTCTGGCTGCCTTTCCAAACACAAAGGAGAATTTGGCCCTGGGCTAGCAGGAAGCCTCTGTGGCCTGAAAGGAAAGCTGTCATACTGTGATTGTCTTGCTCTGTCCTTTGTTATTCGGCTTTAAATGAAATAATTTTCTCTCCAATGTTTTTTCTGTGTCTTTAACAATTCTTGCATAATGTCATAACATGCCACATAGAGCACCACTGTAGTTCCTGCAAATATGTTCTTCACATGTATTTAAATGAGCTTAATTGACACATTGCATTTGTTACAATTGGCAATTTCTAAAGTAACCAGTAGGAAAGAGTGTGATGGTGGTCACTGAAAAGTCAGTGTTTAACACAAACCGAGTCTAGTACGAACCAGAAAGCTAGATCTATCCTCATGTTGATTGTGACTGAATGATTGAGAAAGTAAAGGGAATTATATGCTAGGATGAATGGCAACTTGTAGCTTTCTGTTCATTATGTGACAACTACATGAATTTCGATTGCTTCTACTGATGATTTTGTGACAGTAATTTCCAGGCTGCGATTACAAAAGCAACAACAATGTTCCAGGTTGCCTGTGAAAACCCTTAACCAGCTAATTCCCCAGCTGTAAATGCTACATAATAAATGTATCCACACAGAGAGAAAAACCTACCTGTTTGTGAGTGGGCCTATGAAGGGGTTGGTAATCAGCTGTACGGTGGCCTTGGAGGCGAACAGCAATCCCACTTTGACATTCTCATTGAGCAGCGTACTGGCAGACTGGGGGCAGTCAGAGGAGTTGTGTGGCAGCTCTGTGGCAGCGGGGGCTGTAGGCACCAGGTCCGGAGACCTGGCTGTGGTGTTGGAACCTGAAGACCTCACGGTGTTGTCGTATAAGGACACAATGCTGTGAAAGGTTACTGGAGCTGCTGGCTGTGACGCAGTGCTGTTCTTCAACACCACGTCTGTTGACTCATCCAGAGTGTACAGGTAGCTGGGGATGATGGGAACTAGAGGGCATAAAGAGGTGAGAGGAGATTGATGCAATGAAATATGACACGACCACTGACTGATGTTCACTAGCATGATGCTATTCCAGATGTTACGGCAACATATGTCAGCAGAGAACAACAGGGCTAATCACAAGCACTAACCTAAAGAAAGAAAGAGACCACCATGATCACATCACCAAAAATTACATTAAAGAAAAGAAAAAAGAATTAAATTCAACTTTATTTATAGTGTAAAATAAGAACAGCAGTCATCTCAAGACACTTTACAGGTAGAGTAGGTCTAGACCACACTCTATAATTTACAAAGACCCAACAACTCCCCCCAAGAGCAAGCATTTGGTGCGACAGTGGTGAGGAGAAACTTCCTTTAAACAGACAGAAACCTCAGACAGAACCTGATTCTTGGTGGGCGGCCATCTGCCGCTGCTGGTTGGGACACGGAGACACTGATACAGATATACAGAAAGATGATTCATAATAATTATAGCAGTTGGTATGATGAACAGTGGCAATTACAATAACAATAAGGATAATAGAACTATGACTAGTATTAATAGTAGTAGCAGTGGAGGGCGTAGCAGGGCGTAGAGCAGGACCACAGCAGCAGCTGCAACCACGATTTAGGTGCCACCACAATCCAAAGAAATCTGCGATTTATTTATTTATAATTACGCCCACATTTCTCATTTAGCCCTGATGGTATCTATTCTTACAGCTAGTCTCAGATATCAGCCCTTCTTCTGCCACCACCTCCAGTTGCTCCAGAGGTGTGCGACCTCTGACATATATATAGCAATTGTAAGTCGCTTTGGATAAAAGCGTCAGCTAAATGACATGTAATGTAATGTAACCTAATATAATAGAAGTGAATGGAATTCTTTTGTGGTGCTGAAAGCACCAAAAGTTAAAGAGCACATATTATGCTGTTTTGTCTTTTCTGACCTATAAATGTTGTTATAATGTTGTATAGTCATGTTAAACGATACCAAAGTGTCAAATAATTAGGTAAATGCATTTAGACGTGAGTCCTGCAGGCAGCTTGTCTCAGTGGGCTCTTTCAATTTCCTGGATTTGTCTACATCAATGAAACGGACTGCCCCTACATGGTCATGCTGCTCCAGCTCAGACCCGGAAGATGACCAATTACAACGGAGTGGGCTTGGCTGGAGTGGGGGCGAGGGAGGGCAACGGGGAGAAGGAACCTAAACCAAGCTTTCAAGTCAAGTCAAGTCAAAGTTTATTTATACAGCACTATTTATACAGACAAGCTGACCAATGTGCTTTACAGAGCAATAGAATATCACATGACAGACAAAACAAGAAAAATTAAAAAACAAATTAAACACTATTAAAAGCAATTTCAGAGGAGCTGCAGATGACGGTAAGAGTTTCCCGACAATCTACAAAGTTTATTGTGCGGTGAATCATGACAGGCTGCTCTATAGGAGTCCTGAACCAAAAACTAAGACCAGAAAAGTTGTATAATGACTGCTCTTTAACATTTTAATGAATGCAGAAAAACATCATGCCTTTCCAGAAACAATGTCCCGCCTCCTCTAGACAATCATCCTTGGTATTCGCAGTAATCATAGGAACTGTTGACAGTGAGCCCTGTGGATTATGTTGCTGGTAAAAAAAAAAAAAAACGGTACGTGACATTTCACAGCTTTGACCACCACGAAGGATTAGATTCACCTCCACTGTGGGAGAAGTTTCAGAAGTACAGGCTGAATTTGGGGGAAACTAAACAGATTACATCTAAATCATTTCCTTTTCTTGCTGATCATTTAGTGCTTCAGCCTAAATGTTTCATATATTCATCTTCTACCGTGCAAAAAGCTGGCACTCTGTTTTTATGTAATTGTTGTGAATTGTATGGCTTTATTAGGGAGTTTTAAACAGAGAGGTGACAGGAAATGAGAGTAGGAAGAAGCTCAGAGCAACATGCAACAAAGGTTCCCGGTTTGCTCTTCATGGTCAGCACCCAAAACTCCAAAGCTGTAGGGCGACCCCACACCCTGACATTCTATTATATTGCTGAGTGGAAGGAGGGAGTAATATAGCACTGCTCATGACATGATGCAGGCAGGCAGAAACACGCTCACGGGTGAATGTTGCTGCTGGTAACAGAAAATAAAGACATTTGTACAGCAAGACTCTTCAGAGTGATTCGGCGAGACAAACCAGTTTGAGGCAACTGGTATTAAAAAAAACAATCTACCTTTTTTGATTCTTCACAGAAACATGTTCTATTTTCTCACATGACAGACAGTGAATAACAAACGCATCAACAAAATCATTGGCCCATTGTGTTCTCCTGCTGCTCCTGGACACGCTTGGTCAGTTTGGCTATTTGATCTCTTCATGATACAGCACTCTTAAACAAATGTCAATCAAAACATAGTTAACACGGTCTGTTGGTAAACCCCTCTTTAAAATATGAGTTTGTGTGATTGGTTACTAATAAAGTTAAGCCTTGAGATTATAAAGTACTAGCCAGACAGAAACTGTTGCCATTGGCAGTGTAGAACAAATGCTACAAAAATAAAATGATATATAACTTTACATCATTTTTACATTTTGTAACAGAAAGATAGGAATTATAAAAATTATGAATAATATATTCATATATTGAATTTGCATGGATGGCACTGTCATCCATACAATGTCCAAATAGTATAAATGATTGTGATAGTGGACATGAAATATGATCTACGATTTTGAATACTGCAGTGATTGAATATTAATGTGGGTTAGACTTTAAAGGCTGCATGTAACCAACAGATGTAATTTTCTGTCTTTAGGTTATTTTCAATGATTCAATTCAACAATTTTCAATAATTGTGCATCACGTGCCAAGGTCTGCTTCATACTAGTGGAGCGATCTGCTTTAACAGCCTTAATTCAAGATCTTGTCTCTATGAAATTATAAAATTCTATGAATAGATGAGAATGGTTCCAGCTGTCAGAAACAGATGCAGAGTGTGTGGAAGCTGCAGCTCTGACTCCGTGATCCAACAAAGACGTATCTGATTGCCTACAGACGTAACACAACTTGTCAAAAATGTAAACTGTTGATGCTGCTCTCAGTCATTAACTCTTCCTACACTATACAGCTTCTTTTTTTTTTCCTTTAAACTATTATTTTATACCCATTATGTTTTAAAGGAAAAATCAATAGAAACGTGTATTATATATTAGATGCATTTTATATCATCAAAATACCTAATATATGATATGGTGTGTTTTAGAAAAGAATGAAAGGTTTTTCAAAGGGTGCTGTGGAAATGATTGGGATGGTAATGACACACACACACACGCACACACACACACACACACACACACACACACACACACACACACACACACACACACACACACACACACACACACAGAGCCAGTTTTCAGAGCATCAGCAGCAGTAACACACTGGGTTATATTGAACATTAGACAGAGTGTTTGAGCTGTGATGTAGCCCGTGAGTGATCAGCTGTGAACGTGCACGCGGACAGCTGCTGTTCTGCTGCTCCAGTGAGCATCAAGAGCTTTGGAGCCGGTTTAACTGGACATGGATCTTTATTTTGGCTCTTGGAGGAATTTGATATCATAATAACAAATATTGGCGGATGACGTGAGCCCGTCCCCTGCGGCGATTACGCGCTTGTAGCCTATAGGCTACGAGAATGAGTTTTGGAAAATGACAGAATTACCATCAATAGGCTACACTGTATTTGAATAACCTACCTACGGTCTATTGTTACTTTATCACCTGGACGCTACTCATGTTGAAATACACACTTTACTTAAGAGAGTATATCAGTAGCTAGGCCTATTATGGGATGTTATCTCTCTGCCCGATGCAGGGTTAGCGATATATGACCTGAGCTCACATCTGATTTTGTCATTCGATATTCGATTTGAAAGTTAAATGTAAAAATGATAATAATAATGTTCACTTTGGTAACCTGTCACTTGCACTATATTCCAGACATATGGACACATGATTATGAGGGGTTTGATGGAGCGCTGATCTGCTGGCTGACTGACTGACTGGAGCTACAAAGACACTGGGCATCTCTGGACAGACCTGGGGAACTGGACTACCTGTTGCGCAAAGAAGAAAAGAAACTCTTTGCAGAGATGCAAGAGATGAGAAAAGTAGCAGTGTACCTACCGACTACAGTCAGCAGCATGTTATCCAAGAGCAGAGCGACGAAAACAATGAAGAGACTCAGTTTCCTCGATTGTCTCTCTTCTCGGAGCCATTTGATCAAACTAAACTGCCGAAGCGCATCCAGTCTCCCCATTGTGTTAGTCCCGAAAAGAGCAGGGTAACAGAACGGACGACAGAAGCTCCTGGAGAGACACAAGTGCCAACGATTGGTCAGTAACTTTAACAAATAACCCTCCCAGTCTATGTGAAGCGGTGGATAAACTGCTGAGAATGTGAGGCGGAGCGCTGCACAGCATGCATCTTACCTGGGATGCGCAGGGGGTCAACAGCAGCGGCAGCAGCGCGGCTGGGAGGACGGGATGCTGTCTTTCTACTGACTGGAGCCACCGCTGACGTCACTCAACCTGTATGTGTGTGGGTCCCCGTCAGACCTACCTTCACACATTCAAACCGCAACTAGATTAGATCAGCCCAAACAATGGACAACACACACAAAGCCTAACTCTCGGCTGTAATGATGATGGATCAATACTGAGCTGATGCCACCGTGTGAGCTTTCACACTGCTTGGTGATCAGAAACAGGGCTCAACGCAAATCTTCTTATTAACAACATCATTTAAAAACCCATAAAGAATCAGAACAGACAATAATAATAATAATAATAATAATAATAATAATAATAATGTTTGTACATTTTCATTAAAGACTTCAATAAATGCCAAAAGCCCAATCACTAACTAACAGGTCTGCATACAAGATCAAATATAGATCTAGGCTATGTGTTTCGCAATTTACACAATTGAAAATTGTAAATAAATAATTTTAATCCACATGTGTGCCACCATCCCTATATTGCATAACAACATAAAAAAACCTGTATATACTTTTTGGCCCACAATCCATGCCCCTCCAGATATTTTTGACTGACTTTAACACTGTCCCACATTATTATCATACTGCCCCCTTTTTCCAAACCACATTCCCTAAAGTGGGACACTAGGAAATGTAATAATAATAATAATACATTTTATTTGTTGGCACAAATATTTATAGTTTCTACGTACATACATTATACTGTTTTTGGATGGACAAACATTTCATAAGAACAATAGGCCAACAAATAGCAGGATTTTTTTTTAAAACAAATTCATACTCCTTACTATCAAGTTTGTTAAAACTCCATGCCTTTGGGCGGTCTTCACACAAGGAGCTTCCTGTTGATGATTGCTGCACCCTCATATATGACATTGGGGGGGTTTTTTTTTTTTTTTTTTTTTTTATAAACAAAACCCATACTTTTTTTTTTTTTTTTTTTTTTTTTTTTTTTTTTTTTTTGGGCCCCCCCCCCCCCCCCTTTTTTGTCCCCCCTTTTTTTTTTTTTTTTTCTCCCCCCCTTTTTCCTTTCTTTTTTTTTTTTTTGCCGCCAAACCCCCCGGGGGGTTTTTTTTTTTTTGGGGGGTTGTGGTTTCTTTTCTCTGTCTCTGTGTTGGTGTTCTCCTCAGATCTCTGCAGGGTAAATCCAGATATCTAGACTATCTGTCCAATCTGAGTTTTCTGTTGCACGACTAAAACTACTTCTGAACGTACACATGTTCCACCAAAACAAGTTCCTTCCTGAGGCTATTTATCAGAGGCACTGTAGCTCCGTGTGGTGCTTAGCACCGCCCAAGACGATTGTGATTGGTTTGAAGAAATGCCAATAAACCAGAGCATGTTTTTCTCCCATCCCAGAATGCTGTGTGGACTAGCCAGACCTTCCACCACAGCGCTGTGGAGGAAGGTCTGGCAATGTGAGACTAGGCAGTGTCCCACTTTAGGACAATTCACCCTATTTGAGGTGATCTGATCATGAAATTAGTGACATTGGGTAAAACTGCTGAATTAGATCCATACCAAACCAAAAGTAAAGCCGTAAATGTTTGATTAAGGACTTTAACAAGTTAAGTTAAAGCTGCATTCATGTTTTTCGACGTGTTAGAAATTGGAACCATAACTATAAAAATGAAGGATGAAGCTTCCGAGTATGAAAAGTGAAGCCTTAAAGCTGCATTCTCCCAAGCCTATAGACATCCACAGCAGGTGTTGCAGGACCAATGGTACAATTATAAAGCATGACAGTCATCTGACAATGGCCTGTCTGAACTGTTGTGAGGGAAGCTCTACTGCCTGAACATGATCCAGGGTAAACCGTCGAGGTAAGGCGCAGAGCAGTGTGCAGGCAGAGGCAAAGCACAGCGCAGGTACACGTCATCATCATCATCATCATCATCATCATCATCATCATCATCATCATCATCATCATCGCCTCTGGCTACCTCCTCTCTCTCTCAAAAGTCAGCGGCAACACATTCAAATTTAAAGTGATGGTTCGGAGTAATTCACCCTAGGGTCCTTTGCACCATGACCTTGAGCCAAACACCCCCCCAGAAGCTTTTTTCACCTGGGTCTAACATTGGGCGAGTTAGCGTAGAGTAGTGTTAGCTGCTGAATAGCTTAGCGCGGGGCTAATGGACCCACGTTTGTATCTCTTAAATGACCCCACTAATAATGCCCGAAATGATACCAAAGGTCTACACTAGTACAAATAGGTTATGCACTCATAAAACGATGGATTGGAAAGTTTGTAAGTCCGCAGCAATTTCTGATGGTGTGCCACACCGAGGGTAGTACTTCGTCTGAGTTGTGTCCAGCACTCTTGCCAAAGAAAAACAATGGCACAGCCAGCGCAGAGCAGTCTTACTGCTGATCATGTGTAGGCGGCTTCATAGGGACAGAACGGAGAGGCTAAAGAGAAGTTACTTCCCCTAAAGCTAACAGAATCTTAAACGTGGACAGATCCTGATAAACTACACCTCTGAGGTTCCCTGTTGACAAATACCTCCAACCTTCCCTCTAATATTTGCACCATACACCATTGTCTATCTTTTGCTGTATATATTGCATTCCTGATATTTTGTTATTTATGTTGAGCACAGTAGTAGAGGGGCCAACAAAGCTTTTTTACTGCACAATGTAGACATATGTTGAGTATGTCACGAATGAACTTGAACGTACTGTAGACGGTTCAGTCTTTCAAGGTTTGATACTGTCCAAATGGTGCCATCTCTTGGGCAAGTGATGGGATGGCACTGGATGGGAGATTAAATCCCAACCATGATTAAACAGTGAGTCAGAATCCAACATTAAACACACAGCGGTGTATACAGGTGGGAGATCAGTGTCATAAAGGTTGGGTTCAGTTAAGTTCTGGTTCAAACTGTTACAGGGGCGGGTCCAGACGAGGGGGCCTGTGGTGGCACCCGCCCCCCCTGAAATATGATTGCCCCCCCAATCCATTGGGCTAGAGTGCTGTCAATCTAACAAATGTGATTTCCATTGGATTAGAGTACTGTCACTTTGCTGCCTGTTCAACCAATTGCTGCCTTTCCATTTGGTAAATGGATAGATACTTTAAACACACATTGTATGTCAACTGTGTACTAGTTTAGAAGTAGAAACATATTGAACTCACTGTAGAGCACTTGTTGCTGGAAGAAATAAATTGTGTATTGCACTTTATTTCTGTTCTATTTTCTATTATCTGAAAACTGTATACAGTTATTGGTCCATCCCTGTGCCACCCCACTTAAAAAATCCTGGAATCGCCCCTGAACTGTTATGCTCTGTTCAGTATACTAATAGACCTATTTATTTACATAAACACATGTCTTTTTGGACTATTATGTCTGTACATTGCATAATTCCTAATTTATTCTTAATACTGTGAACCTTTGCACATCCTCTATAGCAGTGGTTCCCAAACTTTTTCACACAAAGACCCAGGGACGAACTGACAATCTGTGTGTTCTGGAAAAGTCCAGACGGCCGTCGGCACAAAAAAAAAGTCTGTTAAAGTGATATTAACAGCCAATAGCAGGGGGCGCAAATACAATCACTTATATGCTACATGTAAAAATAAAACTGTAGAAGAAGAGTCGGCCTACATCATTAGACGTGAATTAATTTCACATAAGCAATACTGGTAAGTGCCAGGAGCAGGAAACATTATTGGCTGCCTTTATCTCTATCTTAGCGAATTGCATAGTCAGCTCAACATGAGTGTGCATCATGATTATGAAAATGATCGTGCCATTTAGTGCTGTCAAACTTAACGTATTTAATAATTTCTGTTAGGTTAATGTGAAACAATAAACGTGTTAGAAATGAATCGCGGGTTGACCACGATTTCACTTGGTTGTATATGAGAGGTTGTAGTGAGCTCAGTGTTGCTGCTAGGATGAAGACTATGGTATTTAATTAAATGGGAAAACATCAGGCATGCGTTGGTACCACTCTATATGTGCTAACAAACAGGGAAGTAACTCACCAAATTTAACAACAAGTTCAACCAAAAAATCCTAGCTTACACTTTCTGTCTGTCTTCCATCAGAGTGCAGTTTTTCCTTGTCTTTCATATTTGTGTTTACTATTGTGGAACTAGCAAAGACCTGGTGGTTGTTTGTGAAAGCTTCTCAGACAACATTGATAGGGCCTAGTCATTTTCATCATTTCACAGCCTTAATATGAATCAAAAGTGTGATATGACATTGAGAAAATATTAAATAGGTTATTAAATGCTAATTCTTTAACACAAAGCAACACATGTTATATACATTTATATTTGAATAGTTATAGTATATAGTAACTAACACTCTCAGTGTAGTTTTGGTATAGGCCTACAATATATCTAATCCCCATGTTCAGGTACAGCAAGTAGCCTACTTCATCTCTGAAAGAGTAATACTCTGTACTGTTTTATAATTACAAGTTTGTGTAATTTGGGGTTTGATATAGTCCGCCAACAGTCGGAGCTGCCACTCGCTTCAGCAGAGTCTTTAGCCTTCACAACTGGCTGCAGTCTGCATGTGGGGCACACAATGTTGGTTTCGTTGACAATTTTAATCTTTTTTGGGATCAATATTCTCTCTTTATGAGAGACGGCATTCATCTTAACAGGCTGGGCTCACAGGTGATAGCTGCTAACGTCCAGCGTGTTGTGCAGTCCTCACCACACAATTGACTATTCACACAACACACACACCCTGGAATCCCTTTCTCCTTCTATGGCATCACTGCAGGACACTGTTTGCAGCACTAGCCCCCCGCTACTGTCTTTCCTTGCCAGTAACACCCTTGCGGTTGAAATTAGTTACTTCCCCCTCTTTTTCTCAAGGCCTTGGAAACAGTGTTAACCCCCCGTACTGCCAGTCATTGGCAACAACACAGGCTCTTCTCTTCTCTCCTATCCAGACTATTTTAACTGTGAGGTCCTCACTCCCTGGGAAGTGTACCAGCAGATCAGTGTCCAGGTATCTACGGCCACTGGCCCAGGCTTCTGCTGTGCCTAGCAGTAAGTCCGTGCCTCTCAGGATGGCGCTGGTAAATGCTCGTTCCATCACCAATAAGTCTTTTATCCTGAATGATTTATTCATTGAAAAATGCCTTGATTTTTTATTCCTAACTGAGACTTGTCAGAGAAGCATGGAATCCAGAACTCTAATTGAACTTTGTCCACCAGACTGTCATTTTATCAGTACTCCAAGGATCTCGGGCCGGGGAGGAGGGCTCACGTGGTGTACAAAAGACACTTTCAAAGTCGGACAGTAACCTGTGGGGTGTTTTCCAAATTCGAACTACAGGTGACCAAAGTCGGTAGTTCTCATCCTTTTTATTGTGTTTTAATTTACTGGCCCCCTGGTTAAAACAGTTCTTTTATTTCTGAATTCAGTGATCTTTTGTCCTATAATTGGTTTGGAAAAAGTGGTTATGGTTGGGGATTTTAATATTCATGTCGATGAAAATTCCTGCACCTTTGCCGCAGATTTTCTTAATGTCACTGAATCTTTTAATTTTATCCAACATGTGTCTGGTCCCACACATGTTGGGGGTCATACTTTGGACCTTGTTTTTACACTTAGTCTTAAACTTGACTCTATCTGCACTGAGGAGCTGCATGTCACTGACCATGACTGCATTTTATTCAGTCTTTTAATTTGGATTTACAGCCCTGTAAACGCCTAAGCAAGTCTTGCATGTTAAACCGCCTTTCAGCGGAAAGGTTTTCTGCTGCATTTGACCAAAGTGCAGTGTTGTCTTATAATATTGACATTAATTGTCTGGTTCAGTCATTCAACACGTATTGCTCATCTCTTTTGGATAATGTGGCTTCAAGTAAAGTGCGACTTGTCCCTTTTGTTAATTCATCCCCATGGTTTAATGACTCCACTCGCCCTTTTTGACGTTTATGTCGGAAGGCTGAACGAGAGTGGAAAACCACCAAGCTTCAGGTGCACCGGATCCCTCACAAAGAGCTATAATTTGAATATAATAACATGGTTAAGGAGGCGAGGACATCATACTTTACTAACCTTATTGCTTCTAGCAAGTGCAATCCCAAAATCCTTTTTGACACCGTTAACAATCTTGTAAATCCCTCTCCTCCTGAAGTGCCAGTCTTTTCGAATAATGACTGCAGTGACTTTCTCTTGTTCTTTGAAAATAAGATCAGAGATGTCAAGAATAGCATTATCTCCACTGCTACGGTATGTTCTTTTCAGTTCACTCGGCCGTTAACTTTGAACTGTTTTGCTCCTATTTCTCGGTTAGAACTCACTGACTTGGTGTACAGTATGAAGCCTTCCTCGAGCCCGGTAGACGTTATACCTACTTCCCTTCTTAAAAATGTCCTCAGGTCTGTAAGTACTTGTTTACTTTCTATAATCAACTGCTTTCTGCAAACCGGCTGTGTCCCATTGTATTTTAAACATACAGTGGTTCAGCCACTTTTAAAGAAAACAAATCTGCATCCCTCAATTCCCGCAAACTATAGGCCAATCTCCAAGATTCCTTTTATTTCGAAAATTTTAGAAAAAGTTGTAGCTAATCAGCTCTCTGCTGTTTTAGCCACTCACAACATACTAGACACATTTCAATCGGGCTTCCGTCAGAAACACTCTACAGAAACCGCTCTTCTTAGAGCATCCAATGGTCTAATGATGTCTTCTGATGCGGGTAAATGTTCTGTTCTGGTACTGTTGGAACTTAGCGCAGTGTTCAATACTGTGGATTACACCATTTTGCTTGACAGACTTAAGCACTGGGTTGGGATCTCTGGGAGCACCCTGGACTGGTTCACCTCCTATCTTTCATATAAACCCATTTTTTTTTTCTGCAGGGCTCTGTGTTAGGTCCAATTCTATTTACATTGTATATGCTTCCCCTAGGCCACATAATTAGGCAATTTGGAGATATATGTTATCATTTCTACGCTGATGACATCCAGCTGTTTGTCTCTTTTAAGCCGGAGGAAACTAACAAAGTGTCAGCACTTCTCAATTGTTTGTCCTCCATTAAGAATTGGTTGGCAAACAATTTCTTGCAGCTTAATGAAGATAAGACCGAAGTCCTTATTGTTGCTCCGGATACTACAGCCTCCAAAGTTGTTAATCTTTTGGGTGGTTTCAGAGGTACAGTCCGATCTTAGAAACCTTGGTGTTATATTTGATCAGAATGTGTTTCTTGACCAACATATCAGGTCACTGACCCGTACAAGTTTCTTTCCACTGAGAAACATTGCTAAACTTAGGACCGTGGTTTCGCAATGTGAACTTGAGATGATCATTCATGGTTTTGTTTCACCACGGCTTGATTACTGCAACTCCAATTTCACTTTCACAAGTCATCCCAGGACCGTCTGCAACTAGTGCAAAATTCTGCTGCTAGGCTGTTGACCAGGTCCAATAGAATGTCACACATCACTCCTGTGTTATCCATGTTACATTGGCTTCCAATAAAGTTCAGGATCCAATTTAAGGTTCTAGTTCTTACATATAAAGCATTGCATGGACAGGCGCCTGTTTATATCTCTGACCTGCTCCAGCTGTCCATCACTAACAGGTCACTCAGGTCTTCTAACCAGGGACTACTGGTGGTCCCACACACTTGTTTAAAGACTAAAGGTGATCGTTCCTTTGAAGTGGTAGCTCCGACCTTGTGGAGCGCTCTTCCTGTTAACTTACGTTCTGCAGTCTCGGTTGATGCTTTTAGAAAGCAACTGAAAACATACTTGTTTCAACTGGCTTTTGTCTAATGTTTGTAATTTTGGGTTTTATTCTTTTAATCCTCATTCGAACTGCATTTGTTGTTGCTTGTTTATTTTCTGTTTTGGATTCTATTGTATTTTAGTCTTTTGTGTGAAGCACTTTGTGACTCTGTCTGTGAAAGGTGCTATATCAAATAAATTACTTACTTACTTACAAGTGGTGGAATGTAACTCAAGTAGGCTACTCTACTTCAGTCCAAATGTTGAGGTACTTGTACTTTACTTGAGTCTTTTCTTTTCATGCCACTTTCTACTTCTACTCTGCTACATTTCAGAGAGAAATATTGTATTTTTTACTCCATTACATTCATCTGTTACAGCTTCAGTTACTAGTTACTTTACACATTAAGATTTCTGCACACTAAACACATGTAGTTTATAAAATCTGATGTTCGATTCTAAAGTAAACTAGCCAACAATATAATGGCCTACAAGTCCAGCTGACATGATTAGACCATTAAACAACAACTGGTTGGATCCTTTACACATTCTAAAATGTTTTAATACTTTACTACATTTTCCTGATGATACTTACAGACTTATACTGAAGGAACATTTTCACTGCAGGACTTTAACTTGTAACAGAGTATTTTTACAGTGTGGTACTTTTACCTAATACCATTGGTGCCTGCCCCCCTCCCCCTCAGCACTGGCTCCCCCCATGGCTGCGTGCTGAAACCTTATCCCAGACGGGGACGAGGAAGTGCAGAGCTGCCCCCCCCTCCCCTCCAATCTTCATAACTGGAAACTGTGTGGAAAGTAGGGCTGGAGAAAAAAATTGATTCACAATGGTATCGTGATTTTTTTGACACAATTTAAAAAATTTATTCTTTTACCTGGAATCGCTATTTTTTATTTATTCATTTTCCCAATGATTGACCTTAATATTTTCTGTTTATAAGGTATTGCTGACGGCGACAACATCATAGCAGTAAATCCATCTTATCTTCTTCTTTACAAAGTAAATAAATGTCAGACTGACTGACTGACATGTGATGTGCATTCTTCTTAGAAAAATGTTGTCTCATGATATATTGTCTCTAGAAGTGTTAATCAACTTTGGTTTTTTTTAAAGAATGAAAATCACAATACCAGTGATGGAAAAAGTATTCAGATCATTTACTTAATGTGTCCATGTGTTCTTAAGTAAAGAAAAATTTAACCATTCAATTGAATTGATTTAAGCGACACTAAGGGAAATTTCTAGTTCCGGGGCTGAAAGTATCTGTCTTTGAAAGAAGCATGTTAGCACAGATTGCCTAGAACATGACAAGTGATCACAGGAAAACAACAACAACAACAACAAAGCACAGCATGATTTTTAGGCCAAAAAATGCAGCAGATAATTTCTGTTTCATGAGTTTAGTGTTATAAATGACATTTATCTAGAAAAGATCACTCCTCTGCCAATGAAGCAGATGGGAATGTGAGGTTGAAAGAGAGGACGAGAGACCTTTGGAATGCATTTTCCTTCCAAACTAAGTGTCACTACCCAATGTGAGTCAAGTGCAGATGTGAGTTGCGCATGTTCAGATTTAAGCGCATTATGGCAGAACACCAAGGGATCTGGATCTGGCTGAATTGTGAAATCCATAAAATAATAAACTTTTCTCATTACAAACAATAACAAAAGATAGAAATCATGTCAAAAACATGTTAGTTATCTATGATTGTTTGATTGCTAAAACACCATTCAAGTGACAGCCTTCGTTGTGTTTGATTGCTAACTTGTAGCCAGCAGTGAACGAACTTCGTTATGTGGGAAACCAGCTGATTTGTGCATGTGGTCATGTGACCGGTTGCCAATCAGGAAGTGATAAAAAGCTCACCAGGTGTAGTCATTAGTCCCTTGCCTCTCACTGAGCGCACTGCATTTGTGTGGATTCTCCTGATTCTCCAGGTATGAAAATGTTTGGCTGCGGTAATTTGGGGAGCAAGTACAGCTTAAGGTTGATTTCAATCAGGAGACTTCATTTCTGATATGTGATGATTTATTGTACATGTGCGTGAAATGTACAGTACAATCTTTGGAGATTAGACTCCACCATCATTTAAAAATTCTGAGAAACTTTTAAAAAGGGGTAGGGCCGAAGTATGAACCCCCAAAAGAATGTGGCGAGAACTTGGTGAACGAAACGTTCCTATCTGATATCATGATGAACTGAGAATGATACAGACTGGTATGAAATTAGCCGCATTTGGCCCCGTTACGAGAGCCGGCCAAGAAATATACAACAGTAAGTGAATATATTGAGGATGATGAAAATACCAATAACGATGATAGTGGCAATGATGATGGTTATAATAAGCAGAATATAGACGAACAATAATAATAAAATGAAGAGGACGTTGATGAGGAGGAGGATGATTTGCATAGAGGTGTTTCGTGACTTAAACCTCGGGCCGAAGTATGAACCCCCCAAAAGAACGTGGTGAAACAGAATGATACCGCGTGTAATGGAATTAGGCCGCAAGTGAGGCCGTCAAGAGTAGCAGACCAGGAAAAGGATACGACAGGAAATGAATATTGATGATGATGATGATGATGATGATGATGATATTAAAAGCAGACAGACCGAACGAGGCAAGTGAAGACAAAGATAGGGAGGATGCAGATGACGATGATTACATGGAGGCGTTTCGCGATTTAAACCTCGGCTGCTGCGACCGGGTTAGGCTACCCTGGATGTCGGCATGGCGACTTAAAGCCTCGGCTGCTGCGTCCGGGTTTGGCTACCCTTGAAGTCGGCGTGCGACTTGAACCTCGGCTGCTGCGTCCGGGTTAGTCTTATCCACGGCTGCTGCGTCCGGGTTAGTCTTATCCACGGCTGCTGCGTCTGGGTTAGTCTTATCCTCGGCTGCTGCGTCCGGGTTAGTCTTGTCCTCGGCTGCTGCGTCCGGGTTTGGCTACCCTTGAAGTCGGCGTGCGACTTGAACCTCAGCTGCTGCGTCCGGGTTGCCCATTCTTATCCTCGGCTGCTGTGTCTGGGTTAGTCTCGTCCTCGGCTGCTGCGTCCGGGTTAGTCTCGTCCTCGGCTGCTGCATCCGGGTTTATATTTATTCATTTTGATTTATATACGTATGACCGTGGCCCGGTGTACGGGTGTGTAAATAAGAATAAAGCATGAGAAGATGAGATGCTGACATATGATTATGCAAAATCACTCAATGAATGTGAGAATGAATCAGAGATCATAAACACGCCACCACCAGTTATATGCATGCTTAATAGGATTATGCCTGTGAAATCTCTGGGTTGCGAGGATGTTGCCGACGTCAGGACGAATGTAAGAGACTAAATAGAGGAAGACCATCTGCCAAGATATTGGAGGGACGTACATGAATGCCTTGATTAGCCCCCCGGAAGCCGCCCCTATTCTGAATATGTAGAAGATTCTACCCGAAGTTAGCCGGGAAAACCTATAGAATGAGCCTGGCAATGAGTAGTTGATCATAGATTAAAGCGCAGAGTAGACTCTGAGTGTAAATGAAAAGAAGCAGCGTCTCCGCGTTTTGAAATTTAGTGTTGTAAGGAGTACACTTGATGTGGTCAAATGTCATGAGTTAGCTGCGTACCAGGTCAGTGAAAATGTCACTTAATGTAATGCATAGATAAGTTACATGCTGCAAGAAAACCAGGTGAACATGCAGAATATGAAGTCTAGCTGCCGTGCTGCAAAGACATCGTGTAAAACATGCGCAAAATGAGACATTGATATGATGAGATCCATAGGGTGTAGCAAATCGAATTCCATTGCAAGATGAATGCTGTTTAACATAATGCAGAGATGAACTGTACGACTTGCTGCCAAATTCGATCAATGGCATAAGACAATAACGACCACCGTTTGCCCTGTAAGCTGGACTACCACCACCTAACGTAGGATAGGGATTCCCCAAAACTTAACTAGCCAAAGAAAAACCAGTGCCACACAGGTATAGTTAACATAGTGCCTTAGTAGTACCCACATACCAACTGACACTAGAGTGACTAAGACATAGAAGCCATCTGCACGATGACGATTATGAGAAGCAAGTGAATGCCGACCACGACAATTTAAATGTGTCGACATAGCTAAAGTAATCTTTAATAAGATAGAAAGTGTCTGGGTAGATACAGAAAATACTCACCTTCAGCGGGCATCGCAGAATCTAGGTAAAAGTAAACGAAACAGACATAGGATACTGCAAGAAATGATCAATGAAATAGGAGGATGTGATGACCACAAAGCAGACATGAGGTCACATGACCCATATGCACCATGCTGAGGTTGGCGCGCCCATGAGTAAGAACACGCTTTAATGATGCAAGACCAACCGCCGAGATCAGCCATGACCGAAATATGGTGTAGTGATTAGACACTGGGGCTGCCACTGGTTCCGACACATGTACCGGGAATCAATCAGAATCTGATTTGCAGGACTCGCACAAATATATTGCCAACATAGTAAAGTCAGTGGAAATGAACAACTCTTATCTTAGTAAAATTAAAGTAATAATACGTAAAACTCGATGAGGCCCCCGCAGATATAAGATAAAATAAAAGTAAATAGCTGATGCGAGCAATGCAGCTTGTTAGATAGATCGTCAACAGTAATTAAACTTGTCAAACAACAATGATGTGACGCCACTGTACAATATGAATATTGCGCTGAGAATACTTGCCTTGAAGACCATACAAGAATATTATGAACGTGCGCTACCCAACCGTGAGTGAGCATACGCACGAACGATAGCAACCAGGCAAACGACGATGAGTGTAATTTGTACAATTGCAGAATATAAGTGCCATGTGCTTTTGCTGACGTCAGCATGAATACTGACAATACGCGACAGCTCCGAAGACAACCCTGAACACGTGTCATTCCCTAGCGGGAAAAGAATCTTGCCCCTGCCCGAGTAGCAGAACGTGCTTTAAGCCCAGAAACCTCGCGAATATGAGACAAAACACAAACCTCCTATGCCCATTCAAAGCTAACAAGCACTCACACGAGGTAGCATTCCAGTGACTGCTATAGCTGACGTCACGTGCCCAGTAACTTACAGCTGAAGCGTTGAAGACTTAATTAGTACATCTTATGTGCAGAAACTCGACAATGTAGAGATGCTCCATGCCACACGGTGTGCTCCATACATATGTTTTTATGGAAAAAGGCTGCCGGTAGCTGATAAGATAAATAACTAATGGTTAAATAGCATTCTAGGTAGCAACAATACCCCTTACCGACATTAAGTCCTAGCAAGTACTTTAATCTCCGTCTGAGCGAAAATGAAATGATTGAGATTACCCATGCACACCACCAGATGACTAGCAACGTCGGACGGCAGCTCGTACCACGACCACGTAGGAAAGCTCAGGTTGCCGCACGCATGTAGCGCACGGCCCCAACCACATAATAAACAGTCCATGGCCCTAACATACTTCACTGACACCTACCAGGCCTAATACATTCATCGGCCAGAGCAACCACAGGTGTAAAGCCAAAACCACTGTAAGGGCGCAAGTAAATGCGCACGAGAATGTAAAACATCACCGAAATGATAGAGCACGCTAACAAAGGATGTCGGAGAAGATAAAAAGCATCTTACCTAGTGAGCCCATAGAGAAAAGACGTGCCTGCCTAGGTGCGCAATTAACCGTGAAGCATGTAGATAAAATAAAATCGACGGCCCCGGCCGACGCTATCATAGAATGTACGGTAAATAGGCCCCAGAGGCGCAGAGGAATCTACGGCAGAAGCCAGAGTTTAGACGGCGCCCCTTATATAGGCTATATGTCAATGCGGCGCACGGGCCCCAGGCCACAACACCCAGATCCGCATTACAGGTGGGCGGAAAACATGAATGAACAAAACATGTCCTATGAGATACTTAACTTCGAAGGATTGGATGATCAAGCTGAGTTGACACACCGGTCCGAAGTACGTTCAACATCGCGGCCGAGAGAGGGCGGCTGGGGGCCAGCTGAGCAGGTCAGAGCTGGCTGAGTGGCGAGACAGGTGCAGCGAACGAGCAAAATCCCCAGGACCGCAGCCGAGTGAAAATAACTTCTGGAGTGAATTGCGCTGTCAGGTTGCCACCATTGCACCCACGGTGCATGCCCCAGAGAGAAAAAATATCTTCGAGGATAGACATTGCCGCTATCAAAGCGAGACACGGCCGTGAAATAGTGAAAAGGTGAGTTGGTGCTCGTATCCTGAAATGACAAATGAGCAGCAGAAAGAGAGACAGGTTTAAAACAGGGAAGTCGTGCAGTGATTGGCTCGTGAATTTCATGGCCGCTTCTGATTGATTAAGACTAAAATGAACAGCTGATCCATTCAGTGGAGTGAGGAGTGATTATGTTTAGGAAGTCATCCTGAAAGAACTTGCGCTCAGCTCCATTTCTGATTTTGGTCCCACTAGGTTGATAGCCAGGCACAAGTTCCCGTCCTTCACGGAGTGAATTGGGGCAGATTGACGGTAATTCCTATCGGCTGTTTTAGCCATATGTGGTAGCAATTAATAGTTCAGCTAAATGTTACCCTTGTTGTGTTGCTTATGCCACCGCAAGCCATGCACTACTTTTATAGAATGTTTTTCAACTTGTAGTTTCTTTGTATGTTTCAGTTTACCACTGCTGCTGTGGCTGTAGCGCTCCGGAAAATACTCCTCCCGCATTAACTGTGCTATAGGAGTTTGTGTCCTTAAAGTAGGCTTATATTTTACTCCTTTTTATTAATGTGCTAATACATTATTTGCAAGACACTTTGTAACTTTGTGACTGGCCACTAATGTATGTTTGTTTTCTCAAAGGGGGACCAGTCCAGTCACTGTTTTCTACAGTTATTTTGCCATTTTGTTACTTTTGGTTATTTGCCTTGGTTGATTATTTTCTTGTGATTTAATTTACAAGTGGTCTTTAGATATACTTTTTATGGAAGTTTTGACATAGGTTTCTCTCCTCAATTTATGTATGCTCACAGCTTGATCCTGTTCAAGGCTGGGTCAGTGTCGACACACTGCCTCCTCGTGGTGAGACTGTACTGGGTGACACTCTGTTACGGTGTGTATGTAGCCTCAACACTGTAGATTTTGTAGTGACTTGCATGATATTTTGTAGTGATTTGCATGATATTTTGTAGTGAATCGTGTAGAAATAAGTGTGTAGTGCATGTCCTTGTCGGGGCTGGGCCTTGTGTCTCCTCTTTCTGTCTCCCACAGTCGTCTCCCAGAGTGATGTGCGCGTGCCGACCCGTACTTCCTACTTTGAGGAGAGTAAGACCACATGTATCTGCCATCTAATTTATTGTTTTATTATTCTGCCAAATTGCTATTTTAATTGGAAATCTTTTAAACTTTTTTGTAATAAAACCAAACTTATTTTTGTACAATATTTGCCTCCTGTAAATTGTCCCTGTTAGGGGAAAACCAGAGTTGGTCACACAACATACTATTTAACATAGTAAGGGTTCAAAGGGTTCCTCCTAACCCTCAATAGGAGGTGGCGTTGTCAGGTCTGAAAGGTTTTATGTTGCTCCGGCACTACATTTCTGGCGTTGTCGGCAGGACGCCTTCTTTTTTTATGAGGCACGAGTATTTGTACGTATTTCTGTTTGGTTTATTTTTTATTGGAATAGAAACAGTGGCTGGAGCTGGACTACAGGAAAGGATGGACTGCTGAGACGAACCTGTGATGGGAACCAAAGGCCTGTGACGACAAATTTCTCATTGCTTGTTCCCCCCCTATTGCATTTTTATTTTTTTGTTTCATTTTAAAGTGTGAACTAAGCTGCTGAAATGAGTGTGGATGGGGAAGTGGAGGAACTGTTGGCTCTGCGTGAGGAAGTACAGAGGTTACGGGGGGCTAATGAGCAACTCAGTCAAGGAAGAGGAGCCAGTTCTCATACAGGTACTGCTTCTGCTGCTAGTACTAATGCTGATGGGCTACCCCCTAGAGACAATTCGGCTCCACCGAACTAAAGTCATGCTTGAGAGGCAGATGACCACCCGTGAGAAGGCCCTCTTCCTGTATGATCATTTGGAAGGGGAAGCAAAAGTAGAGATCAGATTTCGCTCATTGACAGAGCAAGAGGATTCAGACACCATCTTAGCAATTTTGAAAGAGCTGTATGGTTCCTCCGTTTCCTTTGTAAGCCTGCAAAAACAATTCTTTGATCGCAAACAAAAAGATGGGGAGTCTTTAAAGGAATTCTCCCATTCTTTGTGGGCATTGTTTGAGGATGTTCAGCGTGCTTACCCTGATAGGTTGACAGACACGGACATTCTGGTTAGAGATCAGTTTGTTGAACATGTGCGTGATGTATCATTGTGGAGGGAGTTAAAGAGTCTTAAGACAACGTCACTCAATTTCTTTCTTAGCCCTGCGACAGGAAGCAATTATGTGGGTGGAAGAGGGTGAGGGATCTTTTTGGCAAACTCGAGCTGGACTTCACCACTGTGGGGTTGATGTAAATGTTGAGGGGGCCTGTCATACAGTAGGAGTTGGAAAGGGATTGGAGTTTTCCATTTTGCAAGAACAGTTAAATAAACAATTGCAGATTGAAACCATTATGACAAGTCTCTCTAAAATGGAATCTGTACTTGATCAGGCTGGTTCTCGCTCTCGTAAACCCCAATTATCAGTTCACTACAGAAGGCTTGCCCATCTGCCTCCGTTGTCGGAAGCTGGGACATGTCCTTCGCCAGTGTCGCCAGGGGCCAAGGCAACCAACATCCAGCATGCCGGGGGTCCATCCGGACTCAAACCCTGCTCCAGCTTCCACAGGACCCTCAGGTATGGACTCTGTGAGCAATGCAAATGGTAGTAATGAGACTAGCCCTAATTATCCTTCGATGCAGATTCCCCCTCTTTCAAACGCTTCACGACCCCTCACAGGTAGATGCCCTATAGTCTAGGTGGAGATGGGTGGGGCAAGGGTGAAATGTCTGCTAGATACAGGTTCTATGGTTACCACCATTACTGAGTCACTTTTAAAAGAAGTGTTCCAGCAATGGGGTGCCCGGAACTTCAATCATGTGGGTGGTTGGCTTTGAAGGCAGCAAATGGTTTAGACATCCCCTATGTAGGATATCTGGAGTTGGACATCCAAGTGCTGGGTAAAAAGATTCCAGGTCTTGGTGTTTTGGTTGTGAAAGACACTCCCTGTACATCACAGCAACACATTGTTCCGGGGCTCTTGGGAATGAATGTAATCATAGAATGTTACAAAGAGCTGTTTGCCGAGCAAGGGGATGCCTTATTTGCCACCTTGTCTGCCATTCCGGCAGAGGCAGGTTGGGAGCTCCGCCACTGTCACAGGATAGAGGCTTGTCCATGCGTTCCAGAGGGTCGTGTCCGTGTCTTTGAAAGGGCCGGGTCAGTTAAGTTTGTTAAGGTTACCTGCCCAAAAGTTCCATACACCCCACCCACCACAATGCTGTTGGAGCCCAGTGGCTCAGATCTTGTGCCTGGCCTGTTGTTGTCCCCCTGTCTTGTGACTGTCAACAATGGTGTGGCTTATGTACCTGTGGTTAATGTGGGAGCCACAGGGGCTAATGTTCACTCAAAACAGGTTTTGGGAATGTTGCATGTAGTTGAAGGAATAGAGGAAGAGCAGTTGTGTTTTAAGAAAGGGAGTGAGGAGGTGGCCCAGGTGACCGTAGTAAGCACACAAGCTGCAGCGGGGCCCCCCGTCACCATCTCAGACACTACTGCAGCTCTAGACTGGCCAGGACTTTCCCCCGTAGAAGAAAAACAGGCAAGAGTTACTGGAGAGGTATCATCACATCTTTGCCAAACACGAGGGAGATCTAGGGTGCACTAATGAGATTGTACATGAGATACCACTCATTGATGAGGTCCCCGTCTGTCAAAGGTATAGGCGAATTCCCCCAACACAGTGGCAGGCAGTAAAAAAAAAATCACATTCAGCAGCTCCTGGAGAGTAAAGTAATTAGGGAGAGCAGCAGTCCTTATGCATCACCGATTGTCTTGGTGCGGAAGACGACGGGAGAGTTAAGGATGTGTGTTGATTATCGACTACTGAACGCCAAAACGAGAAAGGATGCCTATCCGTTGCCCCGGATCGAAGAGTCTTCAGATGCCCTTGCTGGTGCTAAATGGTTTTCTACACTCAACTTGGCAAGTGGCTACAATCAAGTCCCTGTAGCTGAAGGAGACAAAGCCAAGACAGCCTTTTTTACACCATTTGGCCTTTTTGAGTTTGAGAGAATGCCTTTTGGCTTATCTAATGCTCCTGGGATGTTTCAGAGGCTCATGGAAAGGATATTTGGTGATCAGAGTCTCCAGTCAGTTTTGCTGTATTTGGATGATGTCATTGTCTTCTCCTCTTCCATTGAGCAGCATTTGCAGAGGCTAGAGATGGTACTTAGCCAGCTTCAACAGAAGGGTCTGAAAGCCAAACTGAGCAAATGCCATTTCTTCAGGAAGGAGGTGCAGTATCTTGGACACCGTGTGTCCAGAGAGGGAGTGGCAACTGATCCGGAGAAGTTCTCTGCTGTGGAGAACTGGAGACGGCCCCGGGATGTCACAGAGGTCAGATCATTCCTTGGTTTCTGTAGCTATTACCGACGCTTCGTAAAAGGGTTCGCACAGTTAGCCGCCCCCTTGCACCAACTTGTGGCTGACGTAATTACCGTAGCCAAACAAGCTAGAACAAGGCTGGCAGCAGTACTGACCAGTATGTGGACTTAGGAGTGTGAGCAAAGCTTCAGTGGCCTTAAGACAATGCTTACAAGTGCACCCATCTTGGCCTTTGCTGACTTTACCAAGCCTTTTGTCTTGGAGGTTGATGCTAGCCATCAGGAGCTGGGGGCAGCCCTTTCACAAGAACAGCAGGGCAAGCTAAAGCCAGTTGCCTATGCCAGCTGTTCATTGAGGGGTTCTGAGCGCAACATGGAGAATTATAGCTCAATGAAGCTGGAGTTCCTCGCACTTAAATGGACGATATCTGAGAAATTCAGAGAATATCTGCTAGGCAGCAAGTGCAAGCAATAACCCTCTAAGTTATTTTCAGAACCTCAAGCTGGGCGCCACTGAGCAACGATGGGCAGCCCAACTAGCGGCTTTTGATTTCACTGTGCATTATCGACCTGGAAGGAATAATGGTAATGCTGACTCTCTCTCCCGGCAGTACAGTGGCCAGGCAGAATGTGAGGAGCCTGACCAGACTAGGAGCCCTCCAGCCATCCAGCATTATCCAGAGGAATCTGAGGTGGTGACACAGCAGCAAATTGCAGCTTTTCCAAGTCAATCTGGCGCTGAACTGGCAACCCTGCAGAGAACTGACCAAACTCTAAAAGTTTTCCTTGTTTTCTGGAGAGAAGGAAAGCCCCCAAACAAGGAAAAGCGGTCTCAACTGTCGAAAGAGGTCCAACGTCTACTCACACAGTGGGACCGCATTGTGGAGAAGGGCGGCTTGCTCTATAGACGTGTAACTGCCCCACATGGTGAGCCGTATGCTCAGCTGCTTTTGCCTATATGCCTCCGTCAAGAACTGTTAAACAACCTTCAACATGGGCACCAAGGGGTGTGACAGACCACTGACCTAGCGAGACAAAGATGTTACTGGCCAGGGATGGGAGCAGAAATAGAAAGGCACTGTCAAAACTGCCAGCGTTGTGTGCTGTCCAAGGCTGTCCAGCTGAAAGTGAAAACCTACCAGGGCGCGTTCATGGCCAGTCAGCTTTTGGAAATACTCGCCATTGACTTCACTCTGCTTGAACCTGCAACAGATCGAAGAGAGAATGTGTTGGTCATGACTGACGTCTTTTCTAAATACACCCAGGCCGTGCCAACTAAGGACCAAAGTGCTGTAACTGTAGCGAATATCCTGGTGGACAGCTGGTTCAACCGGTTCAGGGTGCCTAAAAGGATACACTCTGACCAGGAGAGAAATTTTGAAAGTGCCCTTATCCGGAAACTCTGCCAACTATACGGGATTCAGAAATCCAGGACCACACCATACCACCCACAAGGAAACAGCCAGTGTGAGAGGTTTAACAGGACACTCCATGACCTGCTCAGATCTCTTCCCCCTTAGAAGAAGAGAGTGTGGCCAAAATACATCTCTCAGGTGGTGTGGGCATACAACATCTCCACTCATCGTTCTACAGGTCATTCCCCATATCTCCTACTGTTCGGAGTACCACCCCAGCTTCCAGTGGATTTTCTCTTGGGGGCAGAAGCATCTGAAGCAACAACCAGCTCTTGGGATGAGTTGATCCAGCAGCACCAGGAACGGCTCCAGTTGGCACGAAATCTGGCCCGGAGAAATCTGGAAGAAGCAGCAGAATACCGCCAGCAACATCATAATCAATATGCATGTGACCCTGGCTTCAGAGAGGGACAGTTGGTCTACTTAAAGGACCATCACTGCCAAGGTCGTCGGAAGATTCAGGACATTTGGTCATCAGTCCTCTACAAAGTGGTTGGAGTGTCAACAGAACCTGGTGGGACATATACCATCACACAGGCTGATGGTACTGGTAATGTGAGACGGGTTAGTAGGACTGAGCTGAGGGAAGCGCAGTTTGAAACTGTAACGCCTGCACCGGCTGCTCCTAAGCCGCCCCTAGAGCCTATTCCCCAAGACAGCGGCCCAGACAGTGGAGATGAAGATATCCAGGTATGGATAGGTAGAGAAGTACTCCCTCAGCCTACGGCTGCAACCCCACAGGACGCTCAGAACCAAATCCCAAATGGAGCATGGAGGACCGAAGGAGTGGACGATGAGGCAGTTGAAGAGGACACTGCCATACCTACTAGCCGCCAGGAGACGTCGGCCCTTCGGCATACCGGCCAGGCCACTGCTGGGAAAAATCCAAACCCACACAACCTGCCAAGGTCCACGGTGGTGGTAAGGGCTGCTGCTTCCCTGAGGTCTGTAGTTAGTAGTCCCCAGTTTAGACCCTGGTTATAAGTCAGTTGACCGTCAGGGCAACGACACTTTTTGGGGGGGGGTGAATGTGGGAAACCAGCTGATTTGTGCATGTGGTCATGTGACCGGTTGCCAATGGCCAAAGGAAGTGATAAAAAGCTCACCAGGTCTAGTCATTAGTCCCTTACCTCTCACTGAGCGCACTGCATTTGTGTGGATTCTCCTGATTCTCCAGGTATGAAAATGTTTGGCTGCGGTAATTTGGGGAGCAAGTACAGCTTAAGGTTGATTTCTGATTTTGGTCCCACTAGGTTGATAGCCAGGCACAAGTTCCCATCCTTCACGGAGTGAATTGGGGCAGATTGACGGAAATGCCTATCAGCTGTTTTAGCCATATGTGGTACTAATTAATAGTTCGGCTATTCGGCTACAACCCTTGTTGTGTTGCTTATGCCACCGCAAGCCATGCACTACTTTCATAGAATGTTTTTCAACTTGTAGTTTCTTTGTATGTTTCAGTTTACCACTGACAAATGAGCTGCTGTTGCTGTAGCGCTCCGGAAAATACTCCTCCTCCTGCATTAACTGTGCTATAGGAGTTTGTGTCCTTGCAAAGTAGGCTTATATTTTACTCCTTTTTTATTAATGTGCTAATACATTATTTGCAAGACACTTTGTGACTGGCCACTAATGTATGTTTGTTTTCCAGTCACTGTTTTCTACTGTTATTTTGCCATTTTGTTTCTTTTGGTTATTTGCCTTGGTTGATTATTTTCTTGTGATTTCATTTACAAGTGGTCTTTAGATATACTTTTTATGGAGGTTTTGACATAGGTTTCTCTCCTCAATTCATGTATGCTCACAGCTTGATCCTGTACAAAGCTGGGTCCGTGTCGACACACTGCCTCCTCGTGGTGAGACTGCACTGGGTGACACTCTGTTACGGTGTGTATGTAGCCTCGACACTGTAGATTTTGTAGTGACTTGCATGATATTTTGTAGTGACTTGCATGATATTTTGTAGTGATTTGCATGATATTTTGTAGTGAATCGTGTAGAAATAAGTGTGTAGTGCATGTCCTTGTCGGGGCTGGGCCTTGTGTCTCCTCTTTCTGTCTCCCACAGTCATCTCCCAGAGTGATGTGCGCGTGCCGACCCGTCCTTCCTACTTTGAGGAGAGTAAGACCACATGTATCTGCCATCTAATTTATTGTTTTATTATTCTGCCAAATTGCTATTTTAATTGGAAATCTTTTAAACTTTTTTGTAATAAAACCAAACTTATTTTTGTACAATATTTGCCTCCTGTAAATTGTCCCTGTTAGGGGAAAACCAGACTTGGTCACACAACATACTATTTAACATATTAAGGGTTCAAAGGGTTCCTCCTAACCCTCAATAGGAGGTGGCGTTGTCAGGTCTGAAAGGTTTTATGTTGCTCCGGCACTACAGTTATGTAGGTCCATTTTTATTGTATTGACATTACAGAAGTCTCTCGTTAGCAGGTTCTTGTAGGCTACTTCAGCCTCTAATCTAGAACTGACATCAGGGATCATGCCGTGAAAATGTGATGCCTTATGCTAAATAATAAATTACTGCTATGTAGTGGCTATTCAGTTAAAAAAAAATTATAGCCACTGTCCCAGCAATAGAAGAGCAGTTTTAACGCACCTTTGTTCCTTTGTTGTTGATCCAGGCATGCGGTCGTTGTTTGAAAGTAATATTTAAACACAAATATCCTACCTACAAATAAATCCTTATCATCCTACCAAAACGTTGTAGGCTAATGTTGCATGTGTGAATCAGGGAAAATAAAACAATACTAATGGTTTCTTAAATGATATCAAATAAGATGAAACAGGATGACTAGATGTGTGGTTAAAAAACTGTTTGGTCTCAACTAAAGCTAGGACTTCCAAAAGGCCCCCACACCTGTCTCCAACTTCCCTTTATCAATTATACCACACCCACCATTTACCATGGTGTGGCTAATCTGCCAATCACTGGCCTAGCTGTCCATCAAAATCAGTGGATCAGAACTATAACCAAAATATGGAAAGTCTTAAAAATATATACCTATTGTCTTTCAATATATATAAATCTAAACAAAAACTGCCTTTTTTGTTTGGCTCCTACAGCTATGTAATGTACCTACAGTGGGTTGCATACGTTTACACACCCATGCTAAAGTTGACTAAAAAGAGGAATAAAAAAAACCTATTTTGGAAATTGATCTTAATGCCTTAATTAAAAAAATTGGGAAAATCCAACCTTTAAGGACACCAATTTTCTTTGAATGATTAATGTATCGTAAATGCAGGGCCGGTTCTAGCCCTTTGGTTGCCCTAGGCGAGATTGAGTTTTGCGCCCCCCTCCCCCCCAGTCTTGCATTACCAGATCTCCACAGCGCTGTATCAGCAATAGAGTAGCAATGTATGTTCATTTTAGTTTCTAGCTTCCATGTAAGTTAGATGGCACCAACATTTGGTCTAATCATAACTGGTCTGGCAACCCAAAGGCCAGTTTTTTGTTTCCAGATTTGTCTGCATGGTGACTCATGATGGGGAGGTCTGGGGGTCCACACCCTGAACATTTTGAGCATGAAATACTTCATTTCCTGCATTCTGGTGAATAATTATGCACTTTTTTTTTTCCTTTTTTTTTTTTACCTTTTTCTGAATCAATTTGTGCTGGAAATATCTTTATCTAAAGGGAAACATAGATTACAATCCAAATATAAAAACATAATGGAATATTTTGCAGTAAGGCTCTCAGGCATTCTGTATTGCTTTCACCTATTAATTCTCCCTTAGATCGATGTTTCTAATTATATCGGAATCACGCACACGTATGTGCCTAGGCATCATTTACTCTTCCCACTTTTTCTTTTTTTGTTGAGGAAGTAAACACCTTAAACGTATGCAAAATAAAATTATTCACCTGAATGATAACATTAATTAATTATTAATTAATTAATAAACCCCTGGACTGTAATATTTCAGATGTGTTTGAGCAAGATTTCTGCGCATGTTCAAATGCACATTTGTGCACAAAATACAAAATAAAGTATATATCATCTCTGTGTCTCTGTGGGTTTGGAGGATTTGATATTGTGAGAAAAATGAAGTGATAATGCAATAGGCTACTACAAGAATAAAGCCACTATATTTCAGAAAATAATTCACCTGCACCATAGTCTGCTGTGCATTACGTGATTGCTCTGTTGATACGGTAGATCTCAGACCTCCTTACAGACACAGAGCCCCGTTTGGGACCCTGGTCTCTGAATGAGACAGTTTAGGGAAGAGGCTGTAGGCTACGCTGCTCTACATCGGAGGTGGAAACACAAAACTACGCAGAAATAGGGACACATCTGCCGCAGCATGCCCACAGCAGAGCGCGTCCATTATAACCTGAAGCTGCACAGACCAGGGAAGGCGCGCTGCAGCAGCTCGGTGTCTGTGCCGCTGCTCGTCTCTGTTTTAGCCGCGAGTGGACACTAAGCCACGCTGCAGGTCTGCTTCAGAGCTCCGGTGTTTTGAGTCTGACCCGTAGGAGTGGAAAACGTTGCGTAATGAAAGGTTGAAAAGTAAACGTGTGACTGAGGGGGGCGCCCTAGGATGATCATGTTTAATAAACACGTTTTATTTCGCTTGTCATTCATAATTCTATTATTAATGGGAAGTAGACCTAAGGGCGACACGGCGCCCCCAACACTTTTGACGCCCTAGGCAATCGCCTAGGTCGCCTATAGCAATCGCCAGCCCTGCGTAAATGAATAAATGTTCTTCCTTAAAATACAGGGGGTATAAGTATACACAACTGTATGTTAAATTCCCATAGTTATTTCATGGATCCAGGATACTATGCATCCTGATAAAGTTCCCTTGGCCTTTGGAATTAAAATAGCCCCCCCCCCTCCCACACATCATCACATACGCTTCACCATACCTAGAGACTGGCATGGATTTATTTCAGTTAGCCTAATAGCTGGTTTGATTTTCATTAAGAGATGATCTTATTGAAAGTACCCCATGCCAGTCTCTAGGTATGGTGAAGGGTATGTGATGATGTAGGTGGGCTATTTTAATTCCAAAGGCCAAGGGAACTTTATCAGGATGCATAGTATCCTGGATCCATGAAATAACTGGCCTTTAAAAATAAAAATCTGCCTTTTAGCATAGGGGTGTGTATACTTGCCCCCTGTATTCTAAGGAAGAACATTTATTTATTTACAATACATTATTCATTTACAAAGAATGAGAAATGAAAGACAATTGGTCTCCTTAAAGGTTGGATTTTTCAAATTTTTTTTAATTAAGGCATTAAGATACATTTTTCAAAAGATGTTTTTTTTTTTATTCCTCTTTTTAGTCAACTTTAGCATGGGTGTGTAAACTTGTGCAAGCAACTGTATCTCATTATTCTGTGGTTAACAGCAAAAGAGATCTGCGTCTGTTGCAAAAGTGACGCATGTGCAACTCACATCTGCACTCGACACACATCGGGTAGTGACCGTGCGTTCATGGACATCGGAAAAACGTTTTTCTGAGTGAAAACGTCACCATTTACGTAACTTCCTGTGGGAATCAGAGGTGGGAAACTCGGGCTGGATTTTGATAACCGAGTTTCCCAGTTGGTGACGCGTTGTTGACAACTGACGTTTGATGTAGGCGACTTTGGTTCACTGAAGATATTTTAATGACAATAAACTGTTTATTGTGGACAAATGCCTCTGCCAATAAACAGACACAGACATAATATGTTTCAAATTATTCATAAATAGGCCTATGTATAAAAAAACAAACACCTGGCGATGTGCTGTTTGGATGCTCGCATAACAAAACGGCAGAAAATATTTTGTTATTGTGGCCTCCATGTTTTCACACACCTGATGATCTAGGCTCCGCCCAACCGTTGGTGGCAGTCATGCAAAAAGTTGTTATGCCAAATGCCAATATAACAGAAGAAGAAGAACACGCATCCCAACCATGTGAACGCTACCAGTCGGAAAAACAACGTAACCACGGGGGCAGTCCCTGTTATTCCGAGGTGGCATGAACGCGCCATGGCACCAAGTAAGAAGCTGCCCAGTGTTGGAACTTCTTCACTAACTGGGTCTGCCGCCCTCACTTCCTCATTGCTTTACAGCAGCGCCATCTTGTGCTCTGGTAACGCCACTGCAGACTGATGTGGTGTAGAATTACTCAATGCTCTTACTCACATTGTGTAATGTAGCAACTGATGTTTCATAAGAGCTAAAAAACACACACACTCATGCTGTGTAGTTTGAGTGTGTGTGTGTGTATGCTGAAGGTACCTGGAAGTGCTCTGTATGTGCGTGCACACATATGTGTGTGTCTGTGGGAGTGAATTTCAGAGTCCGAGCCGGATTAAATGAAAAGGTTACGCTAGGCATACAGCATTTTTCGGACCACTCCAAATCAGTGTTGTAATGTAACAAAGTTACTGTACTTAAGTAGAATTTTCACGTATCTGTACTTTACTTTGTTACTTATAATTCTGGAAACTTTTACTTCTACTTTACTACATATCCTGAATAAAATGTATACTTTTACTCCACTACATTTCCCCCAAGCATCTTAGTTACTCGTTACCTGCAATGTTGGAGTTAACAATTCTTTCTCACAAAAAATAAAATTCAGTTTCTGTTTTTCTCTTTGTTGATGTCAGACTTGATGTATAAGAAGGTGTGGAAACCCTGAATATTAGGCTTCACTATAAGGAAACTACAATAAAGTTCATAATCAAAGTTTTTTTTTTTTTTTTACTTAAGTACATTTAAAGGAGAATTCCGGCCGATTTTTACCTGAATCTTGATTGCTATATATCTCCGAGTACTGTCGATAGGAAAAAAAACCACCAAAATTGGTGCTAGCAAACTGGAGTTGCTGCAGCTAATGACCATAGCTCTAAGTTAGCTAAAATGCCAGTTGTCGGGGCATCTTATAATTAATAATAAATATTTGTGCATCATAACAGACACAAATGCAATTAAAATGTCTGTGCAACATGAACAGGGCACTTATGTGACAACAAAATGCGTTTTCAACTCAGACAATGTGAAGAAATCGTTTAAATTCAAAGTTTGTACTGTCACCTGTCTCGATCCTGCCGGTAACTAACTCGGCGTGCTAGCCAGGCTAGCAGGCTAGACTGGCATCTTCTCTTATCATATATCATAACATTACTTTTGATACTTAAGTACAGTAAGTATCCGATACTTAAAGACTTTTACTCAAGTGATATTCTAAAAGGTGACTAACTTCTACCAAAGTCATTTTCTGGTCAGATACTTGTACTTTTACTCAAGTATTGTTTTTGAGTACTTTATACAAGACTGCTCCAAATGGACACCTGTTATTTGGTGAATAAACAAGATTACTTTGAACTTCCACATGATTATTCATTAGTCAAATTCATGTGAAATTCATAACTTATTTATTTAGGTATTTTAATGCTTCTAATTTAGGCTTATTTGAAGGGCCTGCAGACAAACTTGTGTAAAGCCTCTCTTTGTTTTGTTTTTTCTTCTTCATTCCAGATTTGGTAATACTGACTTCAGGTCAGCAAGAATTAGAAATCTATCTGGATGGGCTGTCTGATGCTCACAGATGGCGTGATACAGTTCACCCTGTTTAATTTGCATTATGACTCATTTGGAATAATATTGTAGAGAGGTAACACAGCACATCTGTGCCGGTGTGCCAGTTTAGCTGGTGATCCTGTTAACTGGTGATATTTGCATGAAATCAGTGAATATTCAACAAGGCCCTGCCCTGCGTTCTGCGCTGCCTCCGCCCCTCGAGTGCCAGAGGTTCACATTTTCACAAGGTGTTTGCAAGTGAGACCAAATAATGGATATCGCTGAAAACATCACCAATTTATGTATATATTATATATATATATATATATATATAATATATTCGCTGAAAAACTAGTCCATGCATTTGTTACTTCCAGGCTGGACTATTGTAATTCCCTACTGTCAGGTTGCTCAAATAAGTCTCTTAAGACTCTCCAGCTGATCCAGAATGCTGCAGCGCATGTTCTCACAAGAACTAAGAGAAGAGATCATATTTCTCCTGTATTAGCTTCTCTGCATTGGCTTCCTGTTGAATCCAGGATTGAGTTTAAAGTCCTTCTCTTGACCTACAAAGCTCTAAATGGTCTAGCACCATCATATCTAGAAGAGCTCCTAATACCCTATTGTCCCACTAGAGCACTGCGCTCCCAGAATGCAGAGTTACTGGTGGTACCTAGAGTCTCTAAAAGTAGAATGGGAGCTAGAGCCTTCAGTTATCAGGCTCCTCTCCTATGGAACCAGCTCCCGATCTGGGTTCGGGGGGCAGAAACTGTCACCTCATTCAAGAATGAACTTAAAACTCTCCTATTTGATAAAGCTTATAGTTAGGGAGTGAGGAGTTGCAGTGTTCACCTAACTGGCCCAACTGCTTCTCTTCATAATTGTTAGATTAATAATACATAACAAAGTAGAGGGAGGCAGGCCAGCCAAGCCAGATCCGGCAGGGGGAGAGTTCTAAGCCCGAAAAAGCTACCTCTCCTTATGACCTGTCTCTCTTAGTTACCTGTTATAGTTACGCTGTTATAGTCCTAGACTGCCGGGGGACTTCCTTCCTTTGACACACTGAGCTGCTCTCTCCTCTCCCTTTCTATTACTGTTTCTATTACTGTTACTATTACTATTACTATTTGTGTGCAGCCCGTCCCAGAAATGCTTGTTACTAATCCTAGCTTCTGGGGAGTTTACTCCCCGGAGTCCTTATGCTTTTTTTTTCCCCCAGCGTATTTCCTTGGAGAACGTTGGCACCAAGATCCTGGTTGCAGCTGTCGCCGTGGTCCTGCTGCACTCCCTGCTGAGCTCAGCAATGCCCTGCAATGTCATGCTGCGTCCTGCTGAACCCTGCAGCAACATCCAGTCACTGTTCCATTATTAATGTGACTACTATTGCCACTGTTCATCACACCCCCAACCGGCTCGTCAGACACCGCCTACCAAGAGCCTGGGTCTGTCCGAGGTTTCTTCCCAAGAGGGAGTTTTTCCTCGCCACTGTCGCACTGCTTGCTCTTGAGGGAATTACTGGAATTGTTGGAATTGTTGGGGCTTTGTAAATTATAGAGTGTGGTCTAGACCTACTCTATCTGTAAAGTGTCTCGAGATACAGTGCCTTGCGAAAGTATTCGGCCCCCTTGAACTTTTCGACCTTTTGCCACATTTCAGGCTTCAAACATAAAGATATAAAACTGTAATTTTTTGTGAAGAATCAACAAGTGGGACACAATCATGAAGTGGAACGAAATTTATTGGATATTTCAAACCTTTTTAACAAATAAAAAACTGAAATATTGGGCGTGCAAAATTATTCAGCCCCCTTAAGTTAATACTTTGTAGCGCCACCTTTTGCTGCGATTACAGCTGTAAGTCGCTTGGGGTATGTCTCTATCAGTTTTGCACATCGAGAGACTGACATTTTTGCCCATTCCTCCTTGCAAAACAGCTCGAGCTCAGTGAGGTTGGATGGAGAGCGTTTGTGAACAGCAGTTTTCAGTTCTTTCCACAGATTCTCGATTGGATTCAGGTCTGGACTTTGACTTGGCCATTCTAACACCTGGATATGTTTATTTGTGAACCATTCCATTGTAGATTTTGCTTTATGTTTTGGATCATTGTCTTGTTGGAAGACAAATCTCCATCCCAGTCTCAGGTCTTTTGCAGACTCCATCAGGTTTTCTTCCAGAATGGTCCTGTATTTGGCTCCATCCATCTTCCCATCAATTTTAACCATATCCCTGTCCCTGCTGAAGAAAAAGCAGGCCCAAACCATGATGCTGCCACCACCATGTTTGACAGTGGGGATGGTGTGTTCAGGGTGATGAGCTGTGTTGCTCTACACCAAACATAACGTTTTGCACTGTTGCCAAAAGTTCGATTTTGGTTTCATCTGACCACAGCACCTTCTTCCACATGTTTGGTGTGTCTCCCAGGTGGCTTTTGGCAAACTTTAAACGACACTTTTTATGGATATCTTTAAGAAATGGCTTTCTTCTTGCCACTCTTCCATAAAGGCCAGATTTGTGCAGTATCACGCCGATTGTTGTCCTATGGACAGAGTCTCCCACCTCAGCTGTAGATCTCTGCAGTTCATCCAGAGTGAATCAAGTGGGGGGGGGGGGGGGGTCTTGTGGGTTTTTTTTTGTGGGGGGGGTTTTTTTAAAAGGGGGGGGGGCTTGGTGGTTTTGTTGTTGTCTTTACTCCTTCCATTTCAATATTGATCGTTCAGTGCTCCTTGGGATGTTTAAAGCTTGGGAAATCTTTTTTTGTATCCAAATCCGCTTTAAACTTCTCCACAACAGTATCTCGGACCTGCCTGGTGTGTTCCTTGTTCTTCATGATGCTCTCTGCGCTTTACACGGACCTCTGAGACTATCACAGAGCAGGTGCATTTATACGGAGACTTGATTACACACAGCTGGATTCTATTTATCATCATTAGTCATTTAGGTCAACATTGGATTATTCAGAGATCCTCACTGAACTTCTGGAGAGATTTGCTGCACTGAAAGTAAAGGGGGCAATAATTTTACGCCCCACTTTTTCAGTTTTTTATTTGTTAAAAAATTTGAAATAGCCAATGAATTTCGTTCCACTTCATAATTGGGACCCACTTGTTGTTGATTCTTCACAAAAAATTACAGTTTTATAGCTTTATGTTTGAGGCCTGAAATGTGGCAAAAGGTCGAAACGTTCAAGGGGGCCGAATACTTTCGCAAGGCACTGTAACTTATGTTATGATTTGATACTATAAATAAAATTGAATTGAATTGAATTGAATTATGTGTAATACATTTAAGTTTAAGCATTATCCACACAAATACGACACATACTGTATGAATGAAAAATAAAACGAAACACACGGATCTAGCTGGGATTCGAACCTTGGATGTCATGGACAAAAAAAGTTAACAAACTACCTTCTCCATCATCTATACCACTACACTACACACTGCTGAAATGATGTTGTGATTTCTATCTATATATTGGACTTTTAGTCTACATTAACACAGGTTAACATATGACAACATATGATAACACAGACTATATCTTTAAGAAATGCTCACAACGACTCAGTCTCCTTAGAAGACTGAGCTGTCTGGGCGTCAGTGCTCAGATTACTGAGCTAGTTTACACCACACACATTGAAAGTGTTTTAACTTTTCATCTCTCTGCTTGGTTTGGCCATTTAAGCTGCAAACTTAAGAACAAGCTTAATAGGATAGTGTCAATGGCTAGCAAAATAGTGGGAAGCCCCCAAAAACATCTGACCCAAATATACACTGACAGATTGAGGAAGAAAGCTAGGAAGATCACTGCAGATAGTACACACCCTCTTTCGAGCCAGTTTGAGCTCCTGAAGTCTGGGAGGCGCTTCAGAGTGCCTCTGGCAAAAAGTGTTTTAAAAAAATCCTTTATTCCAAATGCCATCAGTATCCTCAACCAAACCAAGTGATAACATCAATATGAGCTGCTATCCTAATGATTTTAAGCATATTTATATATATATATATATTTTTTTTTTTCTTTTTATATTCAATTTACTATGTCTGACATGTCTGGTGAGCCAAAGAAAAATTTCCACCCCGGTGGACAATAAACATTTATTCTATTCTATTCTATTCTATTCTATTCTATTCTATGAGAGAAATATACACCCATGTTAACTGGTGATATCACAATTTAACATGGGCAAACGCAAGCCTGGAAACAGTAAAGTAGGTTCATCTTGGCCTCACATACCGAAAACTAACTGATGTACAACAAACAGGCATGACCCCACTTAACACTTTATTCCGTTTTGGGGGTAAAAATAAAACACATCAGTCATGCACAAACGTGATCATTTATCATTGTTATTAATGTGTAGGCCTATCTCAGCACAAACTTTAAAAATTATTATAGTTGTGTTTAATTTCATTAGACCCATATTAGGGTTGTGTTTAATTTCATTAGACCCATATTAGGGTATGTCTGTGTCGACCCAGAATCGCGATTTTTGTCTTATAGTAGCCTATACACTATTGTTATGACCATATGGCCATTAATGTTTTGTAGCAAAGTGCTGATCCTTGTTTTCTCTCGGGCGACTTAGTGTTATCTTAGTCGCGGTTAAGTTATGAAGTGAGTTGCAGCAAAAGTCTAGTGAAGTTTGAAGTGAAGAACATATGAAGCTTATTTTCTCAGTTTGACTTTTATTTATCCCGCACATCATTTGTTGACCTACTTTGATGACACAAAATGGTCATTATGTATATATGATTAAAAAACTTTGATGTACTGAGAGAGTTTGATAACATTCATATGTTGCTGTTTCAGATTCCTAATATGGGTCTAATGACATTAAACACAACTATAATCAGTTGACTTGTGGCCCAGGTTGAAAGAGACTGTTTGTGCTGAGATAGACCTACACATTCTTTGTATGAGATGGCCCACACTAACAATGATAAATGATCACGTTTGTGCATGACTGATGTGTTTTATTTTTACCCCCAAAACAGAATAAAGTGTTAAGTGGGGTCATGCCTATTTGTTGTACATCAGTTAGTTTTCGGTATGTGAGGCAAAGATGAACCTACTTTACTGTTTCCAGGCTTGCGTTTGCCCATGTTAAATTGTGATATCACCAGTTAACATGGGCGTATATTTCTCTCATATGTTAACCTGTGTTAACGTAGACTAAAAGTCCAATATATACGGTAGATAGAAATCACATCATTTCAGCGGTGTGTAGTGTAGTGGTATAGATGATGGAGAAGATAGTCTGTTATCTTTTTTTGTCCAAGACATCCAAGGCTCGAATCCAAGCTAGATCCGTGTGTTTCGTTTTATTTTATTTTTCATTCATACATACAGTATGTGTCGTATTTGTGTGGATAATGCTTAAACTGACATGTATTACACATACATTGGTGATGTTTTCAGCGATATCCATTATTTGGTCTCACTTGCAAACACCTTGTTAAAATGTGAACCTCTGGCACTCGAGGGGCGGAGGCAGAGCAGAACGCAGGGCAGGGCCTTGTTGAATATTCACTGATTTCATGCAAATATCACCAGTTAACAGGATCACCAGCTAAACTGGCACACCGGCAGTCTCATGACTTGGACTGTTTTTGCAATGAGGCTCATTTGCAAAGAAAGGGGACAAATTTGCACCATATTACCTGTGCAAATAGCACAAGAGCATGAGATGCCCTTTGCTTGGCAGAGCAGTTTGGTGGGAATACAGCAGTCCAGAAGGAGCTCAGTCCTCCAAGTCAGGAAGTAAGCTGAGGGAGTCAACGAGTTCTAGGAAAGGCTTCCGTGTCTCTAGGAATGTCGAGATAGAGCCTTTCAAAGAAGATCTAAGCTTCTCGAGCTTCAAATTGTTGAGCACCTCTTTAATCCAACAGTTGTGTGAGTAGGAAGCCCGGTGGCAAGGCATTGGTCAGTCTCCGAGCTAGCAGAGATGTAAACACTAGGGCCCGCCTAAGTGCAACAGGGAGGTCAGTGTCAGGGGAAATGCCAAAAAATGGCTGACAAAGGGTTAGGGGGGATAATGTGCTAATAGGCTCTACTCATGGTGTCAAAAATGCTCATCCAAAAAGTTTTTAATTTAGGGCAAGACCTGTTTTTTTTCCCTGAATCTTATATTATATTTATATTTATATTTGAAGCATTACTCTGGAAACATTTAATGTAGGATTTCATCAGGAATTCTGTTGGTACAGTAGAAACATCTCTGGGTTGGTCCTCTTGAAGTACCCTCATTAAGAAGGAAAAACATAGACGTGGCACTTATACAAGAGTCACACTTACGTAAAAGAGATGTAAATCATCTACAAATAAATACTTTAAGGTTGCTACTTCAACTAGTGATGACAAAAAAACCAAGGGCTCCATTGTGTTGCTGTTGCGGAAATCCGCACTTACCGTAGACCAGGGGTTCTTAACCTTTTTGACCTTGAAGCCCAATTTTAATAGTACAAAGTGGCCCGGGGCCCATTAAATATTAACTCTGAATAGGTTTAATTGACTTCACTCTTGGTTTGACTTGCATTTAATAATAAACCAAATCCACTTACTGTTTAACAAGCAAAAACCTTGTCAAATAAAATGACATGATAAAATGGGATCATCACAAAGACTTTTATTAAACGTTTATGTAAACCTGCACACATACTGTATCAAGACACCGAACAGGCTGATAATTCATGGACCAAATCAAGCTGTGACAAGGCTTTCACGTTGGAGAAAACAGTGTGTCCATTTAGCTTCTGGTGCACGATCAAGTATCTGTCTAATGACACCATGATGCCTGCCAGTCATTGATGCTGCACCATCACTGCACACCCCGACACAGTTCTGCCAGTCCAGGCAGTTCTCAGTGAAGTAGTTATCCATGCAGTGGAAACATTCCTGAGCCGTAGTTCGTGTTGGTAGCTCTCCACAAAACAGTATGTCTTCGTGCAAACTACTGTCCCAGCGATAGCGAACAAAAACTAGCAGCAGTGCAGCATTCGTGACATCCATGGACTCGTTTAATTGCAAAGAAAAAAGAAAAAAACTATTACAATTAATTAACTTTTTTAGTTTTAAAATTAAAACTATTAATTAAAATATTCCACCGGCTTTCCCACGAGCATCAGGTGCTTGGTCTCTAGATGCCGCTGTAGTTTTGAGGGCTTCGTTGGACAGCATTAGCCCACACTCCACACACTGGGCTTTTGGCACTGCCTCTGTTCCTCCATTTACGAAACCGTATTTAATGAAGTCGAGATTGTATTTCCGCAAAAACTTTGTCTTTTGGGTGGGGGTGTCGGCAGGACGTTCGTCTTCATTTTTTCTTTTTAAAAACTTCTCCATTTTTGCTGCGAAGTAGACAGTCTTCTTCTCTGTGTATTGGCGCTTTTTAAACAACAGAGTGACGCATTACCGCCATCACATGGTCGAAAGCTGCCCTTGCGGCCCACAAGTTTGGGCCGCGGCCCTATGGTTAAGAATCACTGCCGTAGACAAAAGCAGTAAAGACTCTTCAGCCAGGATATCATATATGTACCACGATAAGGAGTAGGAAAATAGCCTTTGTCTCGGTATATGCACCGGCTACATATAATGAAAGTTTTTTCCCACGCCTAACCAATGAATTGCTCTCTCTCAATGAATATTCACTAATTATAGGGGGAGACATGAATGCAGTACTAGATTTAAACCAGGATAGATCAGGGGTCAATCACACGATCGGACTGTTTAAAGCAGTTGTGGAATCCCACCATCTTACAGACATATAAAAGGTGCACAATCCTACTAGCAAGGATTACACCTTCTTTTCCACATGTTACATCACCCACTTCCGTATTGATTATATTTTGTGCTCCAGTGAGCTTAAGGCAATGTTCCACACGATAGCAATAGAACCATCAATTCTATCTGATCACAATGCACTGATAACCACATTCCGTTGTGATATGTTAGGAGAAAGATCTAGGAGATGGCAATTTAAAAATTCCCTTCTCCAAAACACAGCTTTTGATACAGAGTTTAGACCCAAGCTGACAGAGTTTATATCAATCAATACTGACTCAGTTTTGGACCCGGCAAGCCACTAAAGGATTTATTAGAGATTTCACATCTTCCTTTGTGGTCAATTTGAAGAAAAAGGGAGAGGCAAGGATTGTGGCATTGGAAGAATGCTGTAAATCATTAGAACTGTCTCTAAAGATGTGTTTTTCTAAATCTACACACTCTTTTAGTCACAAATCAAGCAGAGCTAAATGATTTGCTAAGAAGGAGAGCTGAATTTATAATGCACAGAGTGAGGCAAAATTACTATTTTAATGTTTGCAAACCAAGCAAATTGCTTGCTCTGAAATTTTAAACAAAGTGAATCCAGAGCTGCTATCAACAGCATCTGCACGGACAGAGGTATCTCAACAAATCCTAAAGATATAAGCACCACTTTCCAATCCTTTTATTCAAAGTTGTATGAATCCTCCTGCAACCCAGATCTGACACAGTGCCAAAAGTTCCTGAAAGAGCTAAACCTGCCTCTTCTTGACCCAGAGGAGGCAGAACACCTGGGTCAACCTATAACAATAGAGGAGAAGCTAGTCCACCCCAACCAATCAGGGTTTATACCAAAGCGTCACACTGCAGACAATATACGCAGAGTATTCCATGTAATAGAAGAAGCCAACAACCTTCCAACAAAGGCAGCAGTTTTATCACTGGATGCGGAAAAGGCTTTTGACCGCCTAGAGTGGAACTACTTGTGGCAAGTAATGGAGAGGCTTGGTTTGGGAGCCAAATTCATTGACATGGTGCGTACTTTATATGCGAATCCCACAGCCATAGCCTCAACCAATGGCCTTCATTCACAGCCATTCCCTGGGCTTGCGACAGGGATGCCCGCTATATCCCATGCTACTTGCGATCTCTCTTAAACCATTAGCCCAAGCAATAAGGCAAAATAAAATATGTAATGTCGAGATTAAATACTATAACAACTCAATATTGTTATTTGCAGATTATGTTTTGCTATACATCTCTGACCTTGAGGACTGTGTCCCAAAAATTCTTAAGATTGTTAACAAATTTGGCTCAATCTCCGGCCATAAAATCAACTGGAATAAATCTAATCTTCTTCTGTTGAACAATGGACAGGTGACATCAGCTATTAGTGATACAAAACCATCCCAAAGCAAAATTACATATTTGGGCATCACCATCCACGCATCGCTGCAGCGAGTTGTCTTGGACAACTATGAAACTATACTAAGTAGTGTTCAAAGGGAGCTGACCAATTTGTCTGCACTGCCGGCATCATTACGGTCCAGGATTGCTGTTGTTAAAATGAACATAGTTCCTTGTGTGAATTTCTTAAAGTGATGGTTTGGAGTAATTCACCCTAGGGTCCTTTGCACCATGACCTCGAGCCAAACACCCCCCCAGAAGCTTTTTTCACCTGGGTCGAACATTGGGAGAGTTAGCTAGAGTAGCGTTATCAGCTGAATAGCTTAGCGCAGGGGCTAATGGACCCACGTTTGTATCTTGTAAGTTACCCCACTAATAATGCCCGAAATGATACCAAATGTCTACAAGTAGTACAAATAGGTTATGCTCTCATAAAACGATGGATTGGAAAGTTTGTAAGTACACCAGAAGTTTATGAACACTTGCCTGCTCTCTTCAGCTCTCTGTTGCTGCTGCTGCTACCTGCAGTTAGACGAGTGCTTAGGGCCGTCTACAAATATTTATACCAATGACCCAATCAAACTGACAAGTCCTTACGCCATTGTTTATACCAAGATAGTGAAACTGCTTTTTGTTGTTGTCCATATTTAACAGTTCACTCTGGAAGTATAATGTAATGAACAATGCACATGAAAGGGAGCACTATTCCCTATGTGACACATCATTGTCATCTCTGATCTGAGAAATGTGCCAAAGCAACTGAGAAGAAGTGTACTGTTGTGAGCTGCGAAAACCAAATACCAAGTTGATATACCGCTCCATACTGGCATCTGTAGGATGTATTTGTATGTTTATATGAAGTAAAATATGTTTGGACCGATTGACACAAGTCATGTTCGTTTTCATTGAAGTTCACATATAGGTAGTTAGGTATGTGGCCGTTACACAGAATAACGACCCATTTCCAAGTGTGTAAGCTCCAGTTTTGGAGGAATTAATTGCACATATGCATTAAACAAAGTGTTTTCCAGAGTATGAATGAATGATGATGAATGTATGAATTCAGGCTCATAGCTTAGCTTTATTATACCCAACTGCAATAACTGCAGACATCTTACTTATGTATGTAAACATGCAATGACACATAGTGTTGACTTGCTACATTTTATTTAGAAATGAAAACGCATTCATAACCCATCCGCGAAATCGTAGGCCAGGCAGACTGTCTGCTCCCTGTTGAGCCAAAATGACCCCTGGAACCGGTCACAGTGAAAGCGGAGCTCCTGCAGCCGGAATTCCCCCAACTGCTCTCTGGACCCGAGGGTCTCGTGCACCCACACATTTCTTGCTGCTGCTGCGGGTGCCTTCCTCTGTCTTCTCCTCACAACCAGGGCAAGTGCTTTCTTTTGGTTCAAAGACAGAAATATCTTCGCCATCAAATCACTACTGTGTATCCTACATAGTAGGCTCGTTCGAGATGAGCCAGATCTGCGAAGAATCGATCACCGGCGATCGGCGCCCAATACATGCCGGTTAGATTTGTGTTCGACTTGATCCCGACTTGCTCTGACGTCATGCACACGTGGGCAACGATAATCTCACGAGACCAAGGCGGCCGCAGTTCTGAGACGCAGGTAGCGCAGTTGCTTTTCACCAACTGCAAGAGCCAGGCGGACGCAGGTGGACCCAGGGCATGCTGGGAAACGCCGGCCTCTCAGCTGATCGAACACCTGATTGGTTCAGAATCGACTCAACATGATGACGTTTTATATAAACTTTTTATTGATTTTGAATCGGAGGGATTTTAACTGTGATTTGTCTGATTTAAAAGCTTATTCTGTACAGAACACGTGTGGCTGATAGTGATGTTTAGAAGTCAGAGAGACTAAATCTGTTCAGATTACTGATCATCTACAGTCTGTTGTTAATTAAAATCAGCAACAGATCGCATGTAGAGCATTTTGAGAGCTACTCTGTCATAATAAAACCAACTGGAGACTGTGTAGGAGCTGATATATGGGTCCGATAACATTTTATTAAATCGGAATCGGACCCGAACGGACCACAGTGTTTGTGTCACTTCCTGTTCAGCCTGAAGGCTGCTGGAATCAGCTGGAAAACTGTCCGACTTGAGAGTGGATTTTTGTCCCCGCCCTCTGCTGCTGCCGCCTGCTCTCGTCTACTTTACAGGCGAGGCGCAGTTCATCTCGAACGAGCCTAATGTCGCGTACTGCTCGTCTGATGTAAACACCGGACGCAGGCGTGACGTGCATTCAAATATTGGCGCATGTATGACGTAAATTTGCGCTGAGCCCGGCGGCAAGCACAACAAATATATTTGGGAATAGGACAACCTAGCGGCGAGCGCAGCGCGTGCCGCATACAATGTGAACGGGCCCTAAGGCCCTATTATCACCAACACATTGACCAACTTTAAACAGGTAGAGGAGCAACTATGCTACACCAATAAGTGGCATTTGAACACCCCAATTTGGCACAACATACACTTAATGTCTGGTAACAAACCTTTTGTTTATAACCAGTGGAGTGACAGAGGTATTTATACTCTAGACCAGCTATTCAATGGTGAAGGTATGTTAAGTTTTGAAGACCTGAGAGCTAGCTTTGAGGTCCCTAGGACATCCTTCTTTTATCTTCGCTTAAGATCAGCCCTAAAATGTTATGGAGTACCATGGGGGAACAGTCTTGTGGCGCACCCAATCATTAAATGGCTTGTTGATTCTCCGGTGAGGGGATTAGTGTCCAGGATTTATGCTAAACTGATGCACATATCCATAGGAGAACTCCCAATAGTAAAGAAATGGGAGCGTACGAATTACGAATGTAATTTATTGGGAGACAGTTTGGGACAACATTTCCCACTATTCCAAGAACCCAAATCACCAGCAGATCCACTTCAACATATGTCATATTGGACTCCTCAGAAGAGATACATCTCTAAAGCCATTCCTACTCCCTATTGCACGTTCTGCCAACCTGAACAAACTGGAAGTTTCCTGCACATGATCTGGGAGCGTTAACTGGTACATGAGTTTTGGAATAAAAGAACATCAATAATATCTGATGTGATAGGATGTTGAATTCCTGCTGACCAGATTGTTTTGTTACTTAATGATGACTCTAAATTACACCTATTTGGGAGACAGAAGAAAATTTGGCTAGCTGGATCAACCTCGACCAAGAGAATGATAGCTCAGCGCTGGCTCCCCACACACTTGGTATAAACAGTGGTTGGTGTATTTTCTGGACATAGTTATGCTTGAGCTCTCTACAGCAAGGATTAACAAAGCTAAGTCATCGACTATAGACATATGGAAAAACGCAGCAGCACGGGTATTAGTCCTAATGACCTCAGCATCACAAGAAGTAGAGGAGAGAGACTAGGCAAGGTGGGATTCCTGATTCCTGTTTTTGTTTCTTGTTTATTTTGGTTTTCCTCAAGACCACAGAGGGTGGGGGGGTGAGAGAGAGTTGTTGTTGTTCAATTGGGTTAGTCTGTTCTATGTTCAAAAATATAAAAAATAAAAAAATTGATCTTAAAAAAAAGAGAGATAACCAGCCTGATCAATCACTTGAGGTTAATATGGGAGAGGGACTTGAACTCAAACATTGAGGAAGTGGCATGGGAAAAGGTGGTGTCCAATGCAGGACGGCCAGTGAGGGATGCGATTAGCAAATTCACACATTACAAGGTTATTCACAGGCGTTATTACACACCAGTCAAGCTTCGTAAAATGGGATTAATGAAGGACAATCTATGTTGGAAGTGTATGAATGTCACAGGATCCTACCTCCATCTTTTGTGGGATTGCCCCCTGGTTTTTCCTTTTTGGAAACAAATCATAAAAACTATTGCCAATTGGTTAGCCACACCATTGCCAGAGTCTCCCCAGCTGTGTCTGCTTGGAGATAGGTCCCTTTTGCCACCAGAGATTTCTAAAGCAGAATACGTTTCACTAGTGTAGCTCCTATTCTAAACTAAAATACCAGCAAAATGTTTCCACTGATAGAAATGGACCCCAAAACCAATTAAAAAAAAAAAAAAAAAAAAAAAATTGTATACAACACTCTATTTACATCTAGGTAAAAGAAGATAAAAATAGTTCTCCAAATATAAAAAGAGGTAATAAAAAAAAAGGAGGAGGTCCGACAAGGTCAATCGGAACTTCCACCACAATGTCCAAGTATATGTGACAGTCTGTTCAAACAGGCAGGTCTCGAGAGGGGCGGCCAATTCCATCTGGGGTGGCCTGGGCTCGTCTTCGCTTACGCCACTCCACGTTGCGTTAGGCTACCCACACTGGAGACGCTGGTGGGAGGAAATAAAAATAGCTCTTAGTCAAGCGTAACACACAACAGTTCCTTTTCCCTATGCCTGGAGCGGATAGCTAGCGGACTTTCCTTTACTTATCTGTATACACAGGCGTTGAATCTTTCATTGAGGGGACTGCATCCCCTGCTTCAGCCTCAGCCAATGCGTCCCAAGCTGCACCATCGCTCGTTCGCCTGCACTTTCTTCAGGTCGTCACGGCTGTCGATGCTTCAGCCCGTATGCTCATCTCCGCGTCCTCTGCTTCCCGGTCCACTGCTTCCCTGACCTCTGCCTCCTCGTCTGTGTCCCTGTCCGGTCTCTCGGTCCCTTTCGCTCCGTAGTGGGGGTAGCGCGGGACTATTCCTCTCTGACCATCTTCTGCGTTTCCGTTCTGCTGTCGACCACACGTCTCACTGCGCCGAATCCTCCTGTACGCCCATAGAGGAAGTAACATTTTCACTGCAGGACTTTTACTTGTAATAAAGTATTTTTGTGTGGTATTAATACTTTTACTGCAGTAAGGCAGGGCTCGACACAAGCAATGGCCCGATGGCCCGGGGCCAGTAAAAACGTATGTCGGGCTGGTTGATTGGCCAGTCACTGGCCCGCACGGGCCAGTACCAACGTCATACAGAGTGGCACGAAGCGTGTAAATGTTAACATTTCACATTTTCACCTCAGGTAATTTATAAACAATTCATTTGGATACAAGCGTTGCATTTTGGAAGATAGATTGGATTCTGAACAGCGATACCGTCGCGCCGCGCTAACACACAGCAGGGCCGAGGTGTGTGCGTTCACGCAGCACATGTAACTGAATGGAAACGCTTACGAGGATTTATTTTGTCACCGATGGCGCGATGAACTAACGTTACACTCCGTTACTGTAAGTAGCCTAGCCTACAATAAAACCTCCATGATTAAAGAGTCAATACTTATCAATAACCCACCTACCTGTTGTACAGGCATAATCATGTAGAAAGCGATATTTCAGTCTGCTCTGTCTGCGCTGTCCACTTCCGTTCAAACACAGCTCAAACACGCTGCTACTCTGCAAATAGCGACAAACGAGCTAAAATGAAAGATGTCAGTTTGTAGTCTAACGGTTTATCTTAATTTGCAACCAATCTTGAACTTTGGACAAACTCTTGTAAATGTAGCTGCTGTCTAAACGAGCCATCCTCTCCGCTGGAGCGGTAAACCTATGGATGTATTATAAGACCAAAACAAATACATGTGGCTACTTAATATGCACGTGAATGACGTCGCGTTCTTCATTCTTGATGATGTTGCTGGTTGTGTCATTTAGCAACAACATTGTCTTATTTCAAATGAGGCCTACAGGATGAATGCTAGCCTGCTTATCAGTCCATTCATCATTACAGCTGCTGTTTTCCACAACTTTTCACTTCAGGCTCTGTGACAGTGAGATGTTTCCCTGACAACAGGCCTTTCTTTCTGTAAGCATTCTCCACCAATCAGGACACTGATTACGTTTCAGTAATCAAGACTTTAACCATCACTCCTCAGTGAACTGCCCCCTAATCTGAGATCATTTTCTAGTTAAGTAGCCTATCTAGTTATCATTATGGATTTTCCATGTTTTTAGGGGGTTGCTTACACTAATACATGTATGTGAAAAAAATATAGCATTAATTTAGTAAGAAAGTGAAAATATCAAACAAGGAGATGCGTATTAGGTATAATTTTATTTTCTTTATTTGAAAGTCTGGCACCTGGACTGTCTGCTTAAAAAAATTCTGGCCCTTGGAAAAATGTAGTTGATGACCCCTGGTCTAGCTTTACTGCTAATGGACCATTTTTACAGCAGACATGTTGACTTGTCATAGTAGGAAAAGCACAGCTGAAACTGATAACCTTAACGATGGCTCAATTCCATCAAGTGTCCCAGGAAGATATTTCAGTGAGTCAGCATGCACAATACCAGGACCTCTCCTAAGTGGAAAGCAGCCATCAGTAATGGTTTAATACCAGGGTCTCTCCTAAGTGGAATGCAGCCATCAGTAATGGTTTAATACCAGGACCTCTCCTAAGTGGAATGCACCCATCATTAATGGTTTTGAATACACCTGTGCTTTTCCTACTATGACATGTCAATGTCTGCCGTGAAAAACGTTTATGGCACAACATACAGTGGCAGTGGCTAGCTGGGTTATAACCATTTTCTGAAGCTTCATAGTAGGTGCGATGTATATTTTCCTGCGTTTTTTTGTCCTTTGCCAATCACACCTATGATATTTATTTCAGGGCCAGTAAAAATGTAGAAGGGGCCAGCAAAACTCTGATCTACTGGCCCCGGGGGCCAGTGGGGATTTTTTTTATGTTGAGCCCTGAGTAAGGGATCTGAATACTTCCACCCCGCTGCTCGTTCCCTGATTGACTTTTTGATTTGGCGTGTTCCTGGTGTACACGTGGCCACGGTGGTCTCAGTCGCGTCATTAGTGAGCTGTTTGTATAGCAGGATTCAACTTATTCCAACCCTCTGTTTGATTCTCAATATGTGATGATGTGAAACAAAATACTGCTGCACAACAGCTGCTGCAAGATTGTAATGATAAATCATATCCAGGTAGCAAACTAGCTGCAGTTTGTAGTGAACCAATCAGGACCTGATCCCTGTGTGGCGGCAGCCCCGCCTGTGTGAGTCACCTCATCTCAAACAAGACTCAACAAGCCTTACACACCAACCAGTGCACAATGTTACCCTTACTATACATAGCAAGCAAAAGTACTACATTTTGATGACATTTAGAAGACTATACTATGAAGGTCTAGTACTACTTGTTCTTTCTTACAGCAGATTATAAATGTTGAGACATTTTGAGCAGCTTGTTGTAACCACTGGAGACCAAAGCGTAACAGACATTTTCACTAGGGCTGTAATAAACACATCGCGAGAGACATTCAGACATTCAGTCAGTTGAAAGAAAATATCAGTAGAAAACTGCACTTTAAAATATAACTCACTGCCTTTTATATTCAATTCAAAGTTCAATTTGTTCAATAAAATGTTGGAAATGATTTCCTTTCATTTGTTTTAAATTCAACAAGCAATTTGTTGTATGTTAACAGAATAAAGAAAGCAACAGAAATGCAACTGAGTACACTTTAATATTTGTCTAGTTATCGCAAGTAATGTCGTTTTCTCAATAAACTGCAACTCTCCTTTCTTTAAAATCAAGGCTGAAGGCTTTTCTGTTTGAGCCTGCCTTTCTTTAAATAATTGTTTATTCTGTCACTTTTATTCTCATATATTATCTGTTTTTATATTTTTATCTGTTTTGAATTGCTCTTTAATGTTTTATGTAAAGCAATTTTTTTTATTGAATTGCCGTGCCTTATTGAATTGCCTTGTTACTGAAAATAAAGCTGCCTATTCAATAATGCTATTTTCCTCATATCGTACAGCCCTAATTTTTACATTTGTGCTGGGCATTTGTTGCATTCACAGCACATACAGCACGAGGTCTCTGGGTTTGAACCCGCTAGGCTTTTGAGTGGAGTTTGCATGTTGTTTGCCGGTCCCACAGCTTCTTCCTCCCAAGAGCCAAAGGCTGAGGTTAGGTTGATCAGGGCCCTAGATGTTGATGTGAGTGTGAATGGTTGTCTGTTTATATGTCAGCCCTGTGGTTGCCTGGCGACCTGTCCAAGTGTACCTGCCTCTCGCCCGGTGTCAGTTGGAATGGGTTCCAGCCGCCCTTGACTCTCTAACAGGATAAGCGGGTACAGATGATGGGCTGATGTTGCATTTCACAACATTGTGCTGAAAGGTGAAAACTTGTTTTCATTATCTCCTTTTAAGTTAGGGTGACCAGACGTCCCCGGTTTCGGTGACCTGTCCCCGGGTGGCGCTGTCCCCGGTTTTTCACTGTGACTGACAGACCCAAAATTGGAATGAAAGAAAGAAAACACTGACCAAATGTGTAGTCGCACACCCTACATGCGCAGGCTCAGCCAGAGCAAGTGCTGCTCAGAGCTCAACTTCGGTAAAGTTAGAAAGATATACACAGATTCAAACTTCTGGGATCAATTACTCTAAAGTGAAATGTTATTAAATCACAAATGACGCATCTTTCCTACCGTAGTAAGGTTAACAACGAGCTACAAACTCATTTTCATTAAAACGTGCCGTACTCCAACCTGGAGAAATAACATTGGTCTCTAGGAGCAGCCGGCGGTGAGACCGCAGTAAGACGAGTGCTTAGGAACCGTCTACAAACTACAACACCTTAGGGACCGTCTACAAACTACAACACCAAATACAATATTTATTAATTTAATGTTTAATTAGGTGTCTCCAAACTTCCCTCAATTATACCATGTCTCCTGCTAGTTGTACTACAGCACTTTCTTTAAAAAAAATAAGCATATTCATAATTTTGGGGAATATATTTTGCCAAAAAAAGAAAATATTTTAATAATTAAATAGTTGTGTCTCTAAACTTACCTCACACATAATTAGTGTTCTGTTGGTTGTACTACATCACTTACTTTTCAAAAATAGGCATATGCATAATTTGGGGGAATATTTTTTGCCATTAAAAAAAAGTAATATGTCATAATTACAAAGAGGCATGTCTCCAAAACTACTCCACACATAGAACCCCCCCTGATGGTTGTCTGAATTCATTTTCAAATTGCACCAGATTGATGCATTTAAACATTAAAATATACAAAATTTTCTTAGAGGGGAGCATGCCCATGGACCCCCCTAGGGGGTCTTGTGCCCCAGTGCAGCTCTAGGTCTAGTGACGCCCCTGGGGCAGTGTCCCCGTTTTAAGTTTACAAAGATAAAAACATATGAAGCTCAGCGCAAATTCTTTCAGGAAGACTTCTAAACTTAATCACCTCTCTCTCTTTCTAAAGCTGATCAACTGGTTCGAGGCATTCACTGGTCAGTTCACTTGTCAGTTAAACCAATCAAAATCGGCCATGAATTTCACGAACCAATCACAGCATTACATCTCTGCTTTAAATCTGTTTCTCTCCCTACTGCTTTCAGCTGTCATTTCAGACAAAGAGTGCAATCCTCCTCCTCCCCTTCCACCTCCAGTCATCATCACCTACGGCACCCTGGGTCTTCCTCCGGCTGACCGCTCCCGTCGACTCCTTCGGTCCGGTCTTCAGGCTCCTTCACCACCACCACCTGTGTCTAGACTCCATCAGGGGAATATGTCTTGGCTTCTCCACCCCTTTAAAAATAATTTTATAACGATGGAGTCTAATCTCCAAAGACTCTGTACATTTCATATTATGCATACGTACAAATAAACCTTTGCATATCTGCAACAAAGTCTCTCCTGATTGAATACCTATTTTGGAGGTATTTCCGCTTCTGAGCCAAAAATGGCTCAGAAATTTGTCTCAGAAATCTGGTCACCTTACTTTAAGTACACTTCTATTAATGGTTTAGTCTACAGAATGTAAGAAAATTGGGGAAAATGCCTGTCCTAGTTTCCTGCAGTCCAAGGTGATGACTTATGATTTGTTTATGTCAGAGTAACACACCCCCACATATTTAATTTACATGATTTAAAAAAGACTAAAGCAGCAAATCTGAGAATAATTGGCTTTTGATGACTGACGGATTCATTTTATGTCCATCGAATAATTGATTCATTGACTAATTGTTTCAGCGTGACAGGACCCTTTTTAAATCCCCTTGCCTTCAAACTTACTTCTGTTGTTGTCTGGCAGACTTCCAGTCAACCAACACATTTAGCTGCGTTACCATGCACATGTCTACAGGTGCTGTGGGAGTAGGTTTTACCTCATGGTCTATATTGAATTCCTTGGTTTCCTTTATCCCTGCAGTCACACTGCTGATGTCATTCTTCAGGGAGGAGATGATGTCATCACGCTACAGGGTCCGTGCGTTCATGGACATCGGAAAAACGTTTTTCCGAGTGAAAACGTCACCATTCACGTAACGTCCTGTGGGAATCAGAGGTGGGAAACTCGGCTGGATTTTGATAACCGAGTTTCCCAGTTGGTGACGCGTTGTTGACAACTGACGTTTGATGTAGGCGACTTTGGTTCACTGAACATATTTCAATGATAATAAACTGTTTATTGTGGACAAATGCCTCTGCCAAGAAACATACACAGACATAATATGTTTAAAATTAGTCATAAATAGGCCTATGTATAAAAAAAAACCACATTATCCGTGTCTTTTCCCGTTCGTTGTCCTGCAGATAACACAAAAAAAACACCTGGCGATGTGCTGTTTGGATGCTCACATAAGAAAACAGCAGAGAATCTTTTGTTATTGTGGCCTCCATGTTTTCACACACCCGATGCTCTCGGCTACGGCCAACAGTTGGTGGCATAGAATAGAATAGAATACACTTTATTGTCCCAGAGGGGAAATTTGTCTTGGACACAGTGCAGTCATGCAAAAAGTTGTTATGCCAAACGCCAACATAACAGAAGAAGAAGAACACGCATCCCGACCATGTGAACGCTGCCAGTCGGAAAAACAACGTAACCACGGGGGCGGTGCCTGTTATTCCGAGGTGGCATGAACGCAGCATCTGTCCTCATCATGTCATGAATCCTGCTTCCTGAGTCTGTTTTCTGCCTGTATGCTGTCCTGGAGTCTGTTTTCCTGTGTTGGAGTCTGTTTTCCTGTGTTTCCTGAATGCACCCTGTCTGGTTGCCTGGCGACGAAGCAAGGCGGGAGATCTCTCAATTACCCACACCTGCATCTCGTCAGCTATCTGCACACCTGGTCCTGATCATCACCTTCTCACTTCAATAGCTCTGACCTGACATCCATTCCCTGCCGGATCGTTAGCCACTAACAGTATGTTGTGCCTGCGTTTAAGCCTCTGTTTTCTGAGAGTTATTTTAGCTGCTCTGTTATTCTTGATTTCTGTGAACTTACCTATTTTCTACTGTCTGCAGTTACTCTCCCGTACTCTACATTCCCCCTCTGCCTGGTTGTCTTTTGCTTCAGAAATAACATTGGATCTGTTCAGTCCCTCCCACCTACTCCCCTCCGCCGCCTGCTTCGACACCTGGATTCCCCTACTTCCACGTTCAAATCACTGAATAACATACCTGTCAAGTATCCCGTTTTGGCTGGGAAAGTCACGTATTTACCCTTCTTTCCCGCCGTCCTCCCGTATTAGTATTTTCCCGTAAATCTCCCGTATTTTAACCTGCGTTATTAAAAAATAATACCCCGGGTCCGAGCGGAGTAAAAAAAAAAAAAAAAAACATTCCCAATCTGAGCTCTGTCACTAGCCTCGCGATAACTGCCACCTGCAGTAGCCTACTACAGGTACTGTAGGTGACAGTTGTCGCGAGTTTAGCGTGTGAGGTCAGATGATGAGTGACAACGCAGGAAAAAACAAACAAAAAAAAAACAGAGACGGATGATGGACGCTTCGACAGAGACGGTGTGCTGCCAAAACTTATGAAGGCTTTACTATGCATTCCCCATAGCAATGCAAGTTGAGAAGGGTGTTTAGCATGGTATGAAAGATTGTTACAGAGAATAGGAAGACGTTAGACAACAGAACTGTTTGCGCTCTACTCTCGTGTAAACCACACTGTAAACCACTCTGGCCCAGCCCACAAATACACTCCTTCAAAAACAATCTTAAAGAATGCAAAGTCTGCAACAAATTTATACAATAACTCACTAAAAGAGTAAAGAAAAGTTATGTGAAATGAAAAGAAAACTGTAAAAGAAAAGCAATATGAAATGAAAAGAATGTGTGGAATGAAAATAAAATGTAAAGACAAGCAATGTTATAAATTGTAAATATTTTCAGCATTCTGCATCAAGTGGTGATTTTAGCTTTCTTGTACACCTGTCTTAAAATGTAAGGGATACTGGAGCTTGGTTGGGGTGGTGGGACTGCTTGCGGTGGGTGCCGGAAAATTTCCCTTATTTTCAAATCCAAAACTTGACAGGTATGCTGAATAAATACTCACCTTCATTCAACTCACCTTGTCCTGGTCTGCTTCTCGGTTCCGCATTAGAAAATCCTGACACATCATACAGCTGTATCTCCAGAGTGTTCTGGAAATATTACCGTCCGTATAGCGTTTAGGAATTATTTGTCATGTGTGTCCTTGAAAAAACTTTTTAATAAAGTTTAAGGTTTATCCATTATTTCTTTTACTATTAAATGTTTTCTATTTATTTATCTCGGTGGTTAGTTATTCTAAAAAAGAAGTCATCCCTTAAGCAAATGTGTGATTGGGTATTTTGGGCTATAGAAACAGAGTTGGGTCACATTACTTTGAAATGTAGTCCATTACTGACTACAAATTACATGGCAATTTTTGTAATCAGTAACGGTAACATAATCTGATTACTTTAGGATTACTCTTAGATCACTTCAATAAGTGAGGAGTGAGGAGTTGCAGCGTCCGCCTAACCGGCCCACCTGCTTCTCTTCGTAGTCATCAGTTTTATTTATCATATAATCAATAATATAGCGAGAGTAGAGGGAGGCAGGCCAGTACAGCCCGACTGGGGAGAGTTCTAGCCCGACCAGGCACCTCTCTTTAACCTGCTTCTCTTAGTTATGCTATTATAATTCTAGACTGCCGGGGAAGTTCCTTCAGCTCCTGTGACACACTGAGCTGCTCTCTCATCTCTACTTGTTTCCTTTTGTATGCATCCTGTCCCAGAAATGCTTGTTACTAACCTAGCTCTGGGGAGTTTACTGCCCGGAGTCCTTATGTTTCACCCCCAACCGGCCCGTCAGACACCGCCTACCAAGAGTCTGGGGGCCTGATTTACTAACACTAGCGCAGTTTGCGCTGCGTCTGTTTATGCGAGTTCGGTAATAGCGCACGCTATGCTTCCACATTTTGCGTAGTATTTATCAACCCTGACACCCATCAGGCAATCAGCGTCTTTCTCCGCCCACTATACGTAAATTGCGCTGTAGCAAAGCGGTACTTGTGCTATGATATGGCTGAGTGCAGACTGCGATATTCCCACTGCTGATGCTATGACTGTTTAAAAATGATCCTGATGCCAATATTTGTAATGTAGCGAGGAGTTTAACAGCTGCTGGAATGGGATGTGAACGCTGAGTGGGAGATTCAATTTCATCTTTGATTTCTTCCAGTAACTCTAATATTGCATGGTTGCTTGATCTGTAACGCTAAATGATGTTGTGTTCACTGACAAAGTGTGATTCGTGATTTGTGAATCACGTGATGGAATACAACATGGTAATGATTCGCGGCTTGGATACCATCATGCAGAAGGTCACTGAATTGGAAAGAAAAATTGACCAGTTGAACGGATGAACAATAGAATGTCTGTTAAATTAGAGCAGCCATTCGTTTAGACCAAACAAATTTAATCTTTCGGCCCCCTTATCTATTATTATCTATTCTTGAGACAAACAGTCACCCTGTTGGGGCTCTGCAAGCGAGACGCTCTTGTTCCTCCCCAGTCTTCCCCAGTGCCTGCTGATTTTCGTATCGGTTCTGGACTGTTCAAGGGTGTCACCACGGCAACGTGCTGTGTTATCGCTATGACATTCGGCGGACTGAGACACTAGTGGGCTGCCGGGCTGTGCGTTTCTCAGCAGGCCAAACCCCCCCCTCCCCCACACAATAAGGGGATGGCGGAGGTTGGGTTTAGGAAAAAACTTACGGGGAAAAGGCGCCTTAAACGGCGGGGAAAGGGCGCCTTAAACGCCGGGGAAAGGGCGCCTTAAACGCCGGGAGACGCGCCACAATAACACGCGGGACAAAACGCCACACGCAGGGACGCCATCCCCGGGAAACAAAGCGCTGCAAACGGGACACGATCCCCGCTCGCCCGGATGAAAGTCCTGTGTTGTTTGACCCATCCACCACCCCGACCGACCTCCCTACGCGGATTTTCGGCTTTTTATATTACTCCCTACAATTTCGTGCTGTGGCCACAAAATATGCTTCCCATTGAAATACATTACTTCACATTTTCGTGTTGTCCACCACGTAAAAAACGACAAAAACGTCTCCGTGAACACGTATCAATAGATTCAAATAACGTCACATTTACACGAACTTCCATGAGACCGGGCTGGCAGAATAGAGGCGCGCTCTTACTGACAGTCTTTATAAATACCACGGAATATATAATTAGGTGCACACTTTTGCGCTTATCCTCCCACCTTTTTGGGTGGAACTCCCACTTTCCCCACGACCCTCCCACGAACGCATATTGAAAGCGCAACTTGTCTCTTCTCGCTCATGTGGCAGACAATCTGCGATTCTACCCAAGTGCGCCCTGTTTGTAAATATGCCGCATCGGTTACGTCCGTCTTTGCGACCAATTAGCGCCTGGAAACTGGATAAATAAATCTAAAGTATCTAAATCTAAAATAAATCTAGCCCTGGGTCTGCCGAGGTTTCTTCCTAAAAGGGAGTTTTTCCTTGCCACTGTCGCAATAGCCACTGCTAATGCTTGCTCTTGAGGCAATTACTGTAATTGTTGGGGTTTTGGATTTTATAGAGTGTGGTCTAGACCTACTCTATCTGTAAAGTGTCTCGAGATAACTCTGTTATGATTTGATACTATAAATAAAATTGAATTGAATTGAATAAACATGCACCTTCCATTATCCATAAAAAAAATCCAATATAACATTATGAGCGGTCAACATATCGTTTAGCCTAACCATCGCTACCATGATCAATACTGATAAGGCAAATGCAAATTGAACCTTCACTAAATGGTGAAATAACTGAAACCATTAGTTTATCATCATTGGACCACCTGCTAGCTAGCAATGTTTGAATGAGGCCGAGCATGTTCCTGTAATGTTAATGTTAACGTTCAACTTACCTCCAAGTGTTTCTTCAGATTTGAAGTAGATGTTAGTGCCGTTGACAATACTTGCACTTTTGGTTTGCACAACTTCCACACAATATACACATTATTAAATTAAATTAAATCGAAGTTGTGGCGATATTGCCAACTAGTAAATTAATTTTTCCCAACTGAAACGGGTCTGTCTTTCGACGTCAACGGCTCTCCTCTTGAGTTTTGATTTAAACCTGATTATAGTTACTTGATTTTTGTAATCTGATTACATAATCCAAATTACATGTAATCCGTTACTACCCAACCCTGTATAGAAATAACATTGACTTAACTTGTCTAGGCGAGGGAGAGATGATGGAGGATTGGCCATGTAGAGGTTTCCCAGTGGGCTGCTTCCTAATTTTACAAAGAAATAACCCAAAAATATAGGGCTGTGACCTTAACGAGAAAGAATTTCTGGTATATGGATTCTCTTGACATCTAAAAAAACAAAAGCGAAAGAAAGTATGGTGCTCCAATTTCATAATTAATATGTAAAAATAACTTAAAGTGCTTTCGGAGAAACCATTAACCCTCTGAGACCGCAGAACCCCTCCCCTATTTGGAAGATGCATGACCACAAACACAGTTTGTGTAAAACTCCAGCTCAAAACTACACCTCATCTTTAAAGTCACAGGTTAATTGAAACAGATCTAGTGAATTCTTATGTTAAACATGTGTTGGGGTGAGTGGAAGGTAGAGGACCCAAACGCAGGTAGAGGCAGGCAGGGAGGCAGGATATGGTTTGAACTCAGGAATTTAATATAACAAAAACCAGCAGTACGAAGACTGGAAAACTCACAAGGTAACGCACAAACTGACGGGCTAAACACAGGCAGGAGCAAACTGACACACGCAGGCACAAACACCAGAGGATACAAACGATCTGACAACACACAAATGGAAACACAGAGGCTAAATACATGAGGTAGGGAGCAAACAAGGAACAGGTGGTAACATCAGGTGAAACACATTAGGAGAGAGGGTAATGAAAAAGGGCGGGAAAACACGTTAAATTAAATGTATAGGGAAAAGAAGCACACATTGGCTTTTGCCTCTCTAGCCGCTGGCCACTCCACTTCTCACCCTGGGTACCAAAGACAGAGAGCAGCGGAGCTTTGGCAGCTAAAATGTAAAATACACCTCAGACCCACAAAAATGTGCAAAGTAGCACTATTTTAACTTTGAATAAACAAACGACAATTCACGAATTTAAGGACGTTTCAGAATCCCACACATGCAAAACAAAACCACAGACAACAAGTGTAGACAGAGCGTGATGCCACTTATAGGCAGGCTATCTATCTTATAAAGCGAGAGGTAGGCCTATCTGTATATATGTGTGTCCATGTTTGGGGGCATGTTTGGGGGGGAAGGTAACCTGCACATCAGCAGACGCCACATGCAGAATGCTGTAGAACAGCGGGGGGGCTCTTTTCCTGCTATTGTATATACATTGCTGTGAGCTGTCAGAACATAACGTAATCTCGGAGATTATTCCTTCACAGCGCGGTGCAATGCGAGAAAATCTCAGAGTTGAACCAGGAAGACACATCAGTTTTCATCAGACTCAACCTGGGTCGGGTTAATTAAGTTGCCAAAATAACCCCGCAAATCAAATCCCCTACTTCACCGTTAACTGTCAAGCTACTAAACCTGTATGGAAATGAACACCTCTGCTGAAATGTTAAATTTGTTAACGATCCGACACGAGACAACACCGTCTCTCTCTCTCTCTCTCTCTCTCTATCACACTCACACTCACACACACACACACACACACACACACACGGTTCTGGTGGTTGATGAACGCAGATATGTGCTGATTAGTTCTCATAACGGGCCATGAGTCCATAAGGCTAATGTCTGATTAGGCTGCTCCACATGGTCATTGTGATATTTTGTGATTACATTCTGAATCTGCATGATGTAAAAGTAGCCTACACTGTAAGTCAGTAGTAGGCTATAAAGTGGAGTTGCATATGAAGTGGTTTGGGGTCCTTCTGTGAGTCATTTTAGGGTACAATTTGGTTTTAATGAATTCTACAAGCAGCAACACAGGCCAAATCGCCAGTAAATAGGCACGTTTTCAACGGGCCCTGCACTAGTTGTAATAACAATGCAATCTATCCTCACTGCTGTAGCAAGTACTTTAATAGTCAAATATAATATACAAGCTTTGTAACAGCCAACAGTTACAGTATAAACCATTGTATAATGTCTTTCTGTTTTTACAGTTTATTTTTGATTGCTAAATGACAGTTGGCACAACTGAAGTCACATGCAGTGGTGGTTCTACATTAAATTACACTCAGCCCCCCCCCCAAAGAAATACCACAAAATTGCAGAATTAATTTATTATAGTGTATATTTATTTTTAGTTCTAATAACTTATACTGTCATATTTTGTCCAGAATTATGTTCATTGTCTTTTGAAAATGTTGGAGGTGGAGATTGTACAACTTAAAAAGTGTTTCCTGGTGTAATTGCAATAGATAAATAATTGGATTCTCTTAAGTGTGTTTTTCAAATGTTCTAATGAAGGATTTGTGCAACTGAGAAATATAATTTTCTCTTTCACTTATGTTGTTATATATATGTGCCAAACATATATACAATGAGATATATAAAAAATTTAAAAAGAGCAGAGCGCAACAATGATATAAAATATTAAGAATAATATGCAAATAAAATATAGAATAAATATTCTAAATAGCACAAATCCTTCATCACACAAATGTGAAAACACACTAAAGATAATCTAATTACTACACTATTGCACTAAGAACAGAAAACACAAACTGCATGTTTGCAGTGGATGAGATGTGCTGACGTTGACGGTAAGCATATTGTGTCATTTCCAGTGTTCCCGTGTTACAGACTAGTAAGCTAGTTGGTTTGCTGCTCCAGCAAAACGTACTCAACTCTGCTTCATTGTTTAAATTAGCGGCTATTTGCCTGGAATGCATTGAAACTACACTAGTTATACTCAGGGCTGGACTGGCCATCTGGCATACCGGGCATTTTCCCGGTGGGCCGACGGACTTTTGGGCCGAATCGCCGATATAAATAGGCCTTTTTTTATTTTTTGGCCGGGCCGGCCCATAAAGAACTCACAGCGGCCCATTGGTTAATTTTCTTTATTGGCACTGGCCTGACCCAATGAAATCCAGGAACCCCCTTCCCCATTCCGGACCGCAAATTTACGAATCCCACTATGGCCACGCCTCCCGGCCCTGAGACGAGAGCTGTAATAGTTATGCTGGAAGTTTAGCATTCACGTTATAATGGACAAACGACCACCAAGTGCAAGGGAGGTGCAGAGAAATTACAGGAGAAAAAGATTAAGAATCTACAGCGACATGTTTGGGTCTGTAGTAGCTGCTTCAACATCAGCATTACCTGAAGTAGAGGAGGAGAGGTGGCTGGCTATAGAAGCAGAAACAATGTCAGGGAAGAAGGCGAGGAGGAGGCGAGTGAGGAAAAGATGGAAGAGAGAGTAGATGACGATGTGGTAAGGAGTAGGCAAATTAACAGGGACCCTCAGGAAGGGAGGGAGGCTGTATGTGTGTGTGTGTGTGTGTGTGTGTGTGTGTGTGTGTGTGTGTGTGTGTGTGTGTGTGTGTGTGTGTGTGTGTGTGTGTGCGTGCGTGCGTGTGTGTCACGTCATTACAACAACAAGCAGTTTGGCTGTAACATTAAAGTTAGTGGCTGTCTGGTAACCTAACAGCTTAAGCTTACATTGAAAATGCTAGCGGTTAGCCTGTTGGGTAGCTGAAAAGTCTGTGTGATCTATAAAATCAGTGATGATACAAGCATCAGTGTTCCTTGAATAGCTTAATTAGCTTCTCTTGTATTGGTGCTCTTTTCCAGGGCATATACTACTCTCAGCTTTATTGTAGCTTTTAGGAAGGGTTATAGTTATGGTTATTGTATTTAGCAGACACTTGTGTCCAAAGCGACAAAATATGAATCTTACAATAGTTAAAATTAACAGTAAGCTGTTTTTAAAGTTGCTAAGCCAATATTAAGCAAAAATAGTAATAATAAAAATAATGACAATACAATATCAAATATCAATAATAAAAAATTATAAAAATACCATAAATATACAAATCATAACTCTAAGAATGAATGAATTATTTAAGTGTAAGATCAACAGATAAGTCTTGAGTCCCCTCTTGAAGGATCCAAAATGATCACATGAACGCTGAACACTAGGCAACTCATTTAATGGAACGCACGCATATTTTAAGAGGACTGTCTGCAGGGAATGTGTCTGACCAATCACGGTGGGTGTAGGCCGCCTGGCCCAAAAATGCCAGGGCCGATTTTTTGTCCAGTCCAGCCCTGGTTATACTCAAGCACTTATACTTCTCTTCTCTTACAGCGACTGCCTCGCTGATCTCACAATTGTTAAAACGCTGTTAGCTACTTTAGCTTAGCCATTAGCAATGACTAATTCCTCTCCCTCTCCTACTTTCTCTTGCTCCGTGTGTCAAATGTTTATCTATTCCTCTGCCTCCTTTAGTAATAATGATACATGTAATAAATGTAGTTTATTTGCTGCTCTGGAGGCGAGGCTTAGTGAGTTAGAGGCACGGCTCCGCACCATGGAATCAAAATCGTATGCTTCAGTAGCTAGCCAGCGCCCCGTAGCTGGTGCGGGCCAACATACTGTAGCTTCTGTTAGCAGTCAGGCAGACCCCGAGCAGCCAGCATGGGCGTAAATCTGATCTAACAATAAACATAAAATTTCTGAAGAACAATTTTTGAAGGGGACACAAATAATACAGCCACAATTATACTGTGTGTATGTGTACACAGCGGAAAGCCTTAATACTATCATTAGTGTAGCATAGACTGTAGCATTATCCTTCTTTTCAATGTTTCTCTTGATTCAATAAAAAAGCTGACTAAATTGACCAAAATATTCTTCTTTAAAACCATGTATTTATTTTTAAGTTGTTTACAATCAAGCCACAAAACACCTTAAAACATAATGACTTATTTTGAAGAAGTGTCCCCATATAAAAGAAATACAATACTTTTGTACACTTGTTAAATTAGCTGATCATAATGTAAATTAGTGAGCCACTAGTAAAGGTCAGCTGCTAACCCTGACAGCATAAACCTCCAAAAATATGAACTAAGCTCAACATACTTACCTGAGACTCTACACCTGACTGTCCCTGGTCTCCCTAAGACTCTACACCTGACTATCCCTGGTCTCCCTGAGACTCTCCACCTGACTGTCCCTGGTCTCCCTGTTCCTCAGTTCTTTCTGTCTCCTTTGCCTGTGACATAGTGACATCAGTATTTCCATAAGCACCCATTCTTATAAAGATTACACTAACATAGCAAACTTTTTTTTTGGCTACGTGAATAACTGGAGGGAATTCTAGGGGAAAGCCTGGTCTGATTAGGAGAGATGCGATTCATCCCACTTGGGACGGAGCCGCTCTCATATCAAAAAATCTGACAGAGTCTATTATCGATTATAAACCATGACAACCCAAGTTTAATATTAGTAATCAGAGATGCAGTGCAATGCGCTCCTCTGTGCTTCCATTGGAGCAGTTTCCCACTCATAGTCTAATGACCACGGTGACTGTCCCGACTCAGATCAGTTAAATCAAAAGTTAACAAAAGAGAAGCTATATTTAACAACCTAATTGGAATTAAAACAACCACTGCAATGATAGAACAGAATAGGGAAATTAGATGTGGACTATTAAATATTAGATCTCTGTCTTCTAAAGCAGTATTAATAAAATATTTGATATCAGATAATCAAATTGATCTATTCTGTCTTAACGAAACCTGGCTGGGCCATGAAGAATAGTCTAAATGAAGCCACTCCTCCCAGTCATAATAATACTCAAATTCCTAGAGGCTCAGCCCGAGGAGGGGGAGTTGCAGCTATATTTGACTCAAGCCTGTTAATTAATCCTAAACTAAATTATAACTCGTTTGAAAGCCTTGTTCTTAATATTCAACGTCCAACACGGAAAACATTACAGCCAATTATATTCGTTGTTATTTACCGAGCTCCAGGTCCGTGTTCTGAATTTTTATCTGAATTCTCAGTTTTTATCATGTGTAGTCCTTAAATCAGACAAAGTACTTATTGTAGGTGATTTTAATATCCATGTGGATGTTGACAGCAATAGCCTTACTACTGCTTTCAACTCATTATTAGATTCAATTGGTTTTAGTCTGTCAGGTTTTACAAGAACAGGTACCCAAAAGCAGACCCAGACGAGGTGAGTAGAATGAACAAGGTGAGGTTTTATTTGGATATTGTACGTGAAAACAGGCGAGTCCAGATGGTGGGGCAGTTGATGTAAGAGAGCCGGCTGAGGGTTAGTGAAGCTCCAATTAAGCTGGTGAAGCAGACAGCCAGGCGGAGGTGCAGGGAATATTCCAGGTGACAAAAACTGCAGACAGGAGAACAGGAGGCAGATTACTGAGGGAACTGCCAACTCTCTCTCCTGAGTGGGAAACAGTGGGGGTTGAAAACCATAAACACATTGAAATGTAGATAGACCTGTGGCTGATGTGGGTAGAGTGTTTGTGGGTGTACTCCACCCATGGAAGCTGGGATGACCAGGAAGTGGGTTAGAGAATGTCAAACAGTGCAGGGTGGTCTCCAGTTTCTGGTTTGCTCTCTCAGCTTGACCGTTAGCTTGGGGATGGAAACCTGAGGTCAGGCTTACAGTGGCGCCGATGGCACGGCCGAATGAATTCCAAAAGGCCGAGGTGAATTGTGGACCCCTGTCGGAGACTATCTCCAAGGGCAGGTCGAAACAAAGTTCTGAACATCTTTCCTCATGTCTGGCCACCAGAACCGCCTGCGCAGGAACGTCAGAGAGCGGGCTACTCCAGGATGGCACGAGAGTCTGGAGGAATGGCCCCATTGTAAGACAGATGGTCGGAGAGATTGAGGTACAAACAGACGGCCCGGGAGGCCATTACCTGGGTCAGGCTGGTGCTGCAGAGCCGTCCTCACCTCGTTCTCAACCTCTGGCTGCCCCGATAGTACAGGTTTTGGGTACAATGGTGTCAGGCTTTGCAGTGGTCTCCTCTCTCTCGAACAGTTGAGATAGAGCGTCAGGCTTCACATTCCTTGATCCGGGCCTGTAGGTCAGAGCGAAATTGAAACAACCGAAGAACAAAGCCACCTGGCTTGACGAGGGTTAAGGCGCTTCGCTGAGCGGATGTATTCCAGGTTCTTATGGTCGGTCCAAACCATGAACGGCTGATCTGCGCCCTGCAGCCAGTGTCTCCACTCCTCGTAATTCCTCTCTGTGGGAGATAAGTGATGGGACAAAAAGGCACAGGGGTGAAGTTTATTGTCCTCGGGGGACCGCTGGGACAGGACGGCTCCGACACCCACGTCCGAGGCGTCGACTTCAACCACAAACTGTCGGATGAGTCTGGCTGAGTGAGAATAGGGGCTGAGGTGAACCTTTTCTTAAGCTCCGAAAAAGCTCCTTCCATCTCAGAGGTCCAGTGAAACGGCCTAGCAGGGGAGGTAAGTGTGGTTAAAGGTGCAGCAATGCGGCTGTAATTTCTAATGAAGTGTCTATAGAAATTAGCAAAACCCAAGAATCTCTGAAGCTGCTTCCTACTCCCTGGCTTGGGCCAATCCAAGACCGCTCTCACCTTCTTGGGGTCCATCCTCACCTGACCCTAGGAGATGATGTGGCCGAGAAACGTGACTGTGGAGGCGTGAAATTCACACTTCTCTGCCTTGACAAATAGCCGGTTCTCTAGCAGCCGTTGGAGGACTTTGTGAACATGCTGGACGTGCTCTGCTTGGTTCTGGGAAAAAATGAGTATATCATCAAGGTAGACAAACACGAATCTGCCCAGCATATCTCTCAGCACATCATTCACCAAGCACTGAAAAACTGCTGGTGCGTTGGTGAGGCCAAAGGGCATAACTAAGTACTCAAAGTGTCCAATGGGGATGTCAAAGGCAGTTTTCCATTCATCCCCCTCACAGACCTCGGACTAGGTGGTAGGCATTGCGCAGGTCTAGCTTAGTAAAAACTGTTGCTCCCTGGAGGGATTCAAAGGCAGAGTTCATGAGGGGAAGTGGGTATTTGTTTTTTTCCTGTAATGTCATTCAAATCTCTGAAGTCGATGCACGGCCTAAGTGTTCCATCTTTCTTGCCCACGAAGAAAAACCCAGCTCCCAGAGGGGATTAAGAGGGAAGGATGATTCCTGCCGCCAGTGAGTTGTTAATGTACTCCTCCATAGTCGCCCGCTCTGGTCTGGAGATGTTATATAGACGGCTACGAGGAAACGTGGAACCAGGCAGCAGGTCGATGGCACAGTCGTATGGTCTGTGCGTGGGTAGAGAGAGGGCCTGCTGTTTACAAAGCACTTAAGGAATCCCATGGTACTCTGCGGGGATTAGCGACAGGTCCGGCAGGACTGGTTCGGTTTCTGGTGGATAACAGAGGGAGGCAGAGCAGATTAGCGACAACTGGCATGACAGGCGGGGCTCCAGTTACTTATTTTAGCTGTTGTCCAGTCAATGTTAGGATTATGTTTAGTCAGCCAGGAGTGCCCCAAAACCAGAGGTATGAACGGTGAGTTAATGACAAAAAAGGGGATAAGCTCAAAATGGTTACCTGACAGCTGGAGCTGGACTGGGCAGGTGCGGGTGGTGACTCGAGCCAGCAGTCTCCCGTCAAGTGTGCTAGCCTCCAGCGGCTCTTCCAGTAGCTCTGTAGGCAACCCCAGCTGTTTCACTAACGTGGTGTCCAAAAAACTCTCGTCGGCTCCCGAATCAATGAGCGCTAGGAGCTCCAGAGTCTGGTCCCTGCAGCAGATGGTGGCATGTAACTGGGTACGAGGTCGGGAAGACAAGGGTAAAGTTGCTCGGCTCGCTAGGATGCTCCCCCTGGCTAGCGAGCCCTCCGGTTTAACGGTCGGCTAGGGCAGGCGGTGAGGTAGTGACCAGGTTTTCCACAGTAGAGGCTCAGGTTGTTAGCTCTACGTCGTGCCCGTTCCTCCATGCTGAGCTGGTTCCGTCCCAGCTGCATAGGTTCGCCCTCGGGGTAATCCTCTCGCAGCACCGGTTCCCATGGCTGTACAAAGCTGGGGACAGGTTGGGCTCTAACCGGGGCCGGGGAATGCTCCTTCCGACGAGGCGTAACGTCACTGCCAACATTACGCCACTTCTCCCTTGGCCGCTCACGGCATCGATTGTCTATACGGATAGTCAGAAAAATTAAATCATCCAAGTCATTAGGCACAGGATGTGATACTAGTTCATCCTTCAGTAATTCGCTTAATCCATTGACAAACACTGCCTGTCGGGACGCCTCATTCCACCCACTCTCTGCTGCCAATGTCCATAAATCAAAGGCGTTTTTAGCCACACTCCGAAGCCCTTGTCGGAGAGAAAACAGCCTCATGGAAGAGTCTTTACCTTGAACTGAGTGGTCAAAAACCTTAGTCATCTCGGTAGTGAAGGCAGCATATGTGGTGGTGGCCTGATCCTGCTTCCTCCAGTGAACCGAAGCCCACTCCAACGCCGCTCCCAGCAGCAACCCAATCAGGTAGGCGATTTTAGCTTTTTCTGTAGCGTATGTAAGGGGCTGGAGATCAAAGACAAGACCACACTGCAGGAGGAATGTTTTACACTGACCTAGATCTCCATCATACCTCTCTGGTGGGGAGACCCATGGTTCCCTGGCGGGGTTGGCTGCAATAGGTGCAGCTGCGGCTGGTACTGGAGGTGGGTTTTGCAGTGTGCTCTGAAAAAAGAAAATAAGAACAACCCAGCTTTTCAGCACTGTAGCCAGGCTGACAGAGAGTCACAGCTCTATTGAGTAGTGACGACTTCATAAGCTTCATAAAATTAAAACAATTAGAGATAAAATTCATCACCTTTTGCCCTCAACTTCTAACGGTTCACCTTTAAACGAAAGACTACTAGAAAGAACGACAAGACCTGACATATACTTAGACTGCTTTTATCCTATAGACCTTCAACAATTAATGTTAAAGGTCTCTTCAGCTAAGCCATCTACCTGTCTCTTAGAGCCCATGCCAACGAGGTTACCCGTGGTTAACACTTCATTATTAGATATGATCAATATCTCTTTATTAGGTTATGTACTGCAGTCATTTAAAGTAGCTGTGATAAAACCTCTTCTGAAAAAACCCACCCTCGATCCTGAAGTCTTAGCCAACTATAGACCTTATCTAACCTTCCCTTTCTCTCCAAGATCCTTGAGAAGGTAGTCGCTAATCAGTTATGTGATTTTCTACATAACAATAGTTTATTTGAGGCACTGTTGAAAATTACTAAGGAACTTTTAACTGCTGCTGACAAAGGACTTGCCTCCATACGTGTCTTATTAGATCTTAGTGCTGCATTCAACACTATGACCATACCATCCTGTTACAGAGATTGGAACATTTAGTTGGCATTAAAGGAGTTGCACTAAGCTGGTTTAAGTCCTATTTCTCTGATCGATCTCAATTTGTTAATGTTAACGATAAATCCTCCAAGTATGCTAAAGTTAGCCATGGTGTTCCACAAGGCTCAGTGCTTGGACCAATTCTATTCTCCTTATATATGCTTCCTCTAGGGAATATCATTAGGAAACACTCAATTAACTTTCACTGTTATGCGGATGACACCCAATTATACCTGTCATTCAAGCCAGACGAAACCAGTCAGTTAGCTAAACTTCAAGCATGCATTAACGATATAAAATCCTGGATGACCTACAATTTTCTGATGTTAAACTCAAACAAGTTATTGTGCTGGGCCCTAAACACCTCCGAACTTCATTATCTAAAGATATAGCTACCCTGGATGGCATTGCCCTGGCCTCCAGCACTACTGTCAGAAATCTAGGACTTATTTTGGATCAGGATATATCCTTTAACGCCCATCTAAAACAAACCTGAAGAACAGCCTTTTTTCATCTTCGTAACATAGCCAAAATTAGAAACATCCTGTCTCAAAATGAAAAAGTAGTACATGCATTCGTTACTTCTCTGCATTAGCTTCCTGTAAAATCCAGGATTGAATTTAAAATCCTTCTCCTGACCTACAAAGCTCTAAATGGTCTAGCACCTAGCATCATATCTAGAAGATCTGTTAGTACCTTATTGTCCCACTAGAGCACTACGCTCCCAGAATTCAGAGCTACTTGTGGTTCCCAGAGATTCTAAAAGTAGGATGGGAGCCAGAGCCTTCAGCTATTAGGCTCCTCTCCTGTGGAACCAGTTCCCAGTCTGGGTTCGGGGCGCAGACACCATCACCACATTTAAGAATAAACTGAAAACCCTCCTCTTTGATAAATCTTATAGTTAGGGAGTGAGGAATTACAGCATCCGCCTAGCCCGGCCCACCTGCTTCTCTTCACAGTCGTCAGACTCTTCTACCATATAATCAATTATATAATAAAAGTAGAGGGAGGCAGGCCAGTCCATCCAGATCTGGTTGGGGAGAGTTCTAGCCTGACCAGGCTCCTCTCTTTAACCAGTCTCTCTTAGTTATGCTGTTATAGTTCTAGACTGCCGGGGGACTTCCTTTCTTCCTTTGACACACTGAGCTGCTCTCTCCTCTCTTTTTCCATTCAACACATTCTCACACCCAACTCGTAAAATAAGGACGTTCGGTCAGGAGCCTTTCTCGTTCTTATTTGACGTTAAAAGTCTCCTTTAGCGTCTCATGTAAACGTGCTTGGTCGCCACTATTGCCGTCCCTTTTTTCGTCCCTTTTGACGCGCTTGGTCGGGACGTGTGAATGGAATCGCGGAGGTTGGGTTTAGGAGAAAAACAACGGGGAAAGGACGCCTCAAAAGCCGGGAAACACACGCCGGAGATGGGGAAACAAAACGCCACACGCGGGGCGTGAACCCGAGACTCCTGAGTGAAAGTCCGGTGTTTTACCCATCCGCCACCCCAACCACCGTCCTTATGCAGCAATTTCCCATTACATACCACTCGCTAAATCTCATCCAACTGCGGCTCTCCCCACTACGTTACACAAATACGCCGAAGGGTGCCTTTTTTGTCGCATCAGACGCTGAAGGACACTGCCCAAACGTACTTATTTTACGAGTTCGGAATGAGAACGGGTTGTTCCATTTGTTTCCATTTGTGTGCATCCTTGTCCCAGAAATGCTTGTTAGCTCTGGGGAGTTTACTCGCCGGAGTCCTTATGTTTTTTTTCACCCAGCATATTTCCTTGGATTAGGATGGCACCAAGATCTTGGTTGCAGCTGTCGCCCATGGTCCTGCTGCACTCCCTGCTACACCCTGCGGTGCCCTGCAGTGTCCTGCTGCGTCCTGCTACGTCCAGCTATGCTCTGCTGTGCCACGCTACATCCTGTAACGTCCTGCAGTGCCGTGCTATGACATGAACTACTACGACAACCATTTATAGTCACTGTTCCATTATCTTTATTGTGACTATTATTTCCACTGTTCATCACATCCCCAACTGGCACCGTCAGACACTGCCTACCAAGAGCCTGGATCTGCCGAGATTTCTTCGCACTAAATGCTTGCTCTTGGGGAAATTACTAGAATTGTTGGGGCTTTGTAAACTATAGAGTGTGGTCTAGACCTACTCTATCTGTTAAGTGTCTCGAGATAACTCTTGTTATGATTTGATACTATAAATAAAATTGAATTGAAAAATTGAATTGAATTGAATTGAATTAAAACTAAAACCTGACCTGTCTGGCCTTCCTTGATGCAAAATCATCAATGATGTTATCGTATGAAATCTGCTCCCCTATTGAATGATTGATACTGACGGAAAGGCCAGTGTGTGCAAGCCGTGGAAGGCATTTCTGCTTCCTCTTCTTCGGCGACTGTCAGCAACGCGCTGGCTTTTGCGTCCCAGCCGGGCAGTGTTTTGCAGCCGGCCCCGTCCTTCTGCTGTAGCCGCTCATTCCCTAGCCAGCGCGGTCCTGGCTCCGTTCGCAGGTAGGGCTTACATTCCTGCTTCATCTAATATACCTGCCCGATACGACTAACCCCACAGTCACATTAGCTACAAAAGAGAGCGACATGCACTCGCTTGTGGGCGCTCCTGGGCATGCCTAGCCTACTCCTGGTTGCTTGGCAACAGTAAACAGAAATTCTCTGGTGCTACCTTCAAGCACGTCTTAAAAGTTACTTCAGAGGTATTGTTAAGTCACAAGAACGATGTTTTTGGATTTAAAAGTATTTATTTCTCGATAAAAGTAACAAAATATGAGATAAAAAGCAAAACATATCAGATATATACAGAAATATGATGTCCTGAAGCATTTTCCGCCATTTTGAATTATTTTCTTCAACTCGAGCCACTGACCTACGTCACGCTGTCCTCACACTGCCTTCACACTGCCTTCACTCCGATTGGCTGTCGCTTTGTCGCATCGCTCAGCATTTGCATAAAATAGACTTCTTGTCTATTTTGGCCCCACCTTGCTCGTGGCAGCGGCGAGCTCGTCGCTTGTTGCTGGCAAACGGCCACTCCCATTGAAAATGAATAGTAGCCTGTTGCTTTGTCTCTGTCTCTTGTAGCTAGTGGGACTGTGGGGTAAGATTTTGCAGGGCAGAGATATTCATTTGGTCAGCCTTATATTGCCTTCTCCTGAATGTGATAAATCCTTCGTTTCCGGGGATGGCTTTTCTGCGCTGTTTAAATCCGCGGACCACAGGCTTTGCAAAGAAATTTTTTGGTGGCTTTTGGCATCTATCGCGACGTTATCTGCTCCATCTACCCAGATAGAAGGCAGGAACTGGACTCTTATTTGGCGCTGATTGGGGATTGAATCTCAAGCATGGGAGGAATGTTTTCTTTCAGTATCACAAAGCTTTTTCCAGCAAAGCTGTGCTTCATCTCGCCCAGTCTAATGTTCGCCTGAACTGGTCCGTTCTTGACACTGAGTCATGGTCATGATCACGGGGGGCACGCAGCCGGTTTTGTGCACCACCTGCAGCGCCTCGGGCCACACTGCCTCCCAAGGCCTCCCAAATCAAGGTATATCATGTACATCCCTGCAACAAGTCGGTAGATTGGCTTCCTCTGCTTACTCCTCTTACATTCGTTCCGATGTCAGCGACGTCCTCACAAACCAGAGATCTCTAAGGCCATAATCCTGGTAAGCATGCATATAACAGGTGGTGGTTTATTGATCTCTGATATATTCTCTCATTCAATGAGTCGATTTGCACAATTACATATGGTATCTCATCTACATATATTCTCACATTCAATGAGTTGATTTTGCATATTACGCATTGGCATCTCATATACCTGTATTTTCATCTTTTTAATTTCCAAACCCATCTGCTGTGTGAGGGTTAAGGACAGTGAACCCGTACGCCGTGCAAGGGTTACCGACAGCAAACCCGGTCGCAGTGCCGAGGTATGAATTATAGTATAAATTATAATGGTACCTGGCTGCTGTGCTGAGGATGAGAATAGGCAAACCAGGTCGCTGAACCGAGGATAATAATAACCAAACCCGGCCGCTGAGCCGAGACCAAGTGTAGCCAAACCTGGCCGCTGTGCCATGGTAAGTCCTGCTTTACCCGGACGCCAAGTCAAGGATACAGTTTTAAAAAAGAAATTTAAAAAAAGAAACATGGGTAGGTGTTTTGTTAAAATTCTTTTGCTGGCCAGCTTTTTCTACCGGCTCAATTGCAACACTTTGTTTTCCTTCATTTTGGGGGCTGTATATCACTACAAGCCTGAGTCACTACAAGCCTGAATCAATTCAGATTCACCACAAGCCTGATTACACTACAAAGCTGAATCAAATCACAGATTCATTACAAAGCCTGATTACACTACAAACTGATTACACCAGTTCTCATCACATTTTGGGGGATCAGCTTCTGGCTTTCTAACCCCCTAACTATATATAATTTCATTTCAAGAGTCTAATCTCCAACGACTGTACATGTCATATCATGCATTCGTACAATAAATCTTTGTATATCTGCAACAAAGTCTCTCCTGATTGAAATGGAGCTCAGCATAAATTCTTGCAGAAAGACTTCTAAACTTAATCACATTTCTCTCTCTTCTAAAACTGAACAGCTGTTAGAGGCGTTCACTTTTATTTAACCAATTAGAAGCAGCTTTGAATTTCACAAGCCAATCACAGCATGACATCCCTGTTTTAAACCTTTTAAATCTCTCTCTGCTGCTCAGTTGTCATTTCATGCTAAGAGCACAACCCTCCTCCTCCCCTTGCTCCTCCGGTCTTGGTCTCTTGGTTCCTCCTCCGGCAAGACTACCGTTGGATCCTCGGTTTGGTCTTTGGGTTCCTCACACCACCATCAGTGTCTAGACTCCATCGGGGGATCAGCTTCTGGCTTTCTAACCCCTTAATTGTATATCATTTCATAATGATGCAGTCTAATCTCCAAAGACTGTACATGTCATATCATGCATTCATACAATAAATATTTGCATATCTGCAACAAAGTCTATCCTGATTGAAATTAAACATTACAGGTCATATTGGTATTTATTGTGATCAACAATTATATTCTAGCCTCCGTTGAGGACCATTTGGAGGTTTTTGCATCACCATCAGACAGAAAACCTGACGGTGGTGACGTCTGACGGTGGTGACAAAAACCTACTCTTTCACATGATATGCATGAGTTGTTCACATTAGCCATCTTGTTTCCCCTCAGTTGCTAGCTACTTCAGACCTCTTCTTAAAAAGTATGTAATATTTGTATACTATTTTTAGTGTTAATAATAATAATAATAATAATAATAATAATAATAACTTGGACTTATATAGCGCCTTTCATGGTACCCAAGGTCGCTTAACAAATAGGGGGGAGGGAGGGTTAGGGGGTTAAAGGACTTTTTGACCCCCTAAAGAAAATGTTTTGAGGTGCTTTTTGAACATGGACAGGGATGGGGCAGAGTGGACATGGAGTGGTAGACTGTTCCAGAGTGTGGGAACATTGGCAGAGAAAGCCTTGTCCCCAAAAGTCTGCAACCTGGTGCGGGGGGTGTCCAGCAGGTCCTTGTCAGAGGACCGCAGGGAACGTGACTGAGTGTAGGGGTGGAGGAGATATGTGGTGTATTGTGGTGAGAGTCCATGGAGAGATTTTTAGGCAGTGACGGACTGGGAACAAAAAACGTTTTTCCACCCACCAGCGGGGGTAGAACTTTTGACGCACGGAAAGAACACGCACTTTTGATAACCCCAGTGATGGTAAACGTAAACTCTCATGCTATAAACAACTGCACCAAAACATAGACATATATATAAAAAAAAAGAATAAATCATCAGAGCCAGCCGCTCCATAATAATATAATATTCTGAAGTAGCCAAACTTACTGTACCTACACTCCCTCCTGCAGCATTGGTCTCCATCTCTGTTACTTCTGGTAATCCACATTCAGACTCACAGCAGGCTTGTTGTTCTGTGTTGATTAGTCCCATAGATTCGTTATCTCTTCATCCTCCTCTTGCTCGTTTTGTTGTTCCTCTTCCTCATATTCCTCTCTGTCCTGTCTTTCTCCCTGGTGTGCTGGCTCAGATATAGCACTAATGCTAGCTGAAGCTGCACTTGATTTTAAAAACAAATCAGTCAGTTTGCAGCATTTTCAACGTCAGCCAACAGTGCTCTCTTATATTTCTCTCTCTTTTTCTCTGCCCCCCCCCCCGCCCCTTGTGTCGCTTGATGCCTCGATTCATTCATTTTTTTGTCAACAGTATAGCTTCCAATTTTCAACTTCCAACAACCACGCTGACCATAGACAGTATATATAAAGACGCTACTCGATTCTGTCTTGAAATTCCCAGAAGGCATTGTTTCATTTTAAATTTTGCAAACAAATATTCAAATAAAAGAAATGCATGTAGATTTGTTTTATTTCAAACCCTGCACGTTTACTTTTTTGAACATCTGATCTGAATAAGTAATTTTGCTACAAAACAATACAGACTAATATAAATGTCCGTGACTGTAGAGGGTAACCATGACTGTGATATAGAGAGAGGTGGTATGAATACTGATCAGATTACAATATAATAGGTGTGAAGGATTTGGACAAATTTGGCTATTGTTTGGCCAAAGAATGTTATTATTGATGCTTGAAAGGGGGCAGAGAGAAATTATATGAGCCGCTGTTTACAATTAAGTGGCCGCATGGCTTTGACAATCATGTGGCTCTCTGATTGGCCGGCCGGCCCAAACGGCCCATGACTGCCCGTGGCCTTTCTGGCATCTGCCCAAATGCCAGATTACCAGTCCATCACTCTTTGTAGGTGTGCAGGAGGATCTTGTAGGTGATGCGTGACTTGACTGGCAACCAGTGGAGCTGTTGGAGGTGTTGACATGTTATGGTTGTGACAGTAGCAGTGTCTAACAATATGAACAAGTTTAAGAGAAAATAGCAAATTTACGGGAGATTGAGTGATCTTGAAGAATGCAGTAGAGCTGAAGGTTTGAAAATGGGGTCCTCAGGAACGTAGTTGACCTTGTAGTTGCCTGATTTTATTGCTTGGTAACACTTTATAATAACCATCATTAATAGATGGTAAATTAATTAATCTTTAGTTTATTCTCATTTAACTGTCAGCAAACATTCTTTTTACAGTTAACAAACAATGAAATTATAATTAATTATTATTCTTATTATTAGTAGTAGTAGTAGTAAGGCAAGGCAAGGCAGCTTTATTTGTATAGCACATTTCAGCAACAGGGCAATTCAAAGTGTTTTACATAAAACATTAAAGAGCAATTAAAACATTAAAGTGCAGGTAAAAATGATAAAAAAAAAGAAAAAGAAGTGACTCTCGGCCTAATTTACTAACACTAGCGCAGTTTGCGCTGCGTCTGTTTATGCGAGTTCGGTAACAGCGCACGCTATGCTTCCACATTTTGCGTAGTATTTATCAACCCTGACACCCATCAGGAAATCAGCATCTTTCTCCGCCCACTATACCGTAAATTGCGCTGTAGCAAAGCGGTACTTGTGCTATGATATGGCTGAGGGCAGACTGCGATATTCCCACTGCTGATGCTATGACTGTTTGAAATGATCCTGATGCCAATATTTGTAATGTAGCGAGGAGTTTAACAGCTGCTGGAATGGGATGTGAACGCTGAGTGGGAGATTCAATTTCATCTTTGATTTCTTCCAGTAACTCTAATATTGCATGGCTGCTTGATCTGTTATGCTAAATGATGTTGTGTTCACTGACAAAGTGTGATTTTTGTGTTAAAAATATTTTCAGCCTCGCCTATGTCTTCGTCTTGCTCAAATTACTGTTGCCATTTCACCAGCAGCATAAAGGTCTACGAGGAAACTCGATTGCGGCTGGTTTAGACCTGCTTTTAAGTGGATGTCATTAAAGACTTTAACAAGAGCTGTCTCAGTGCTGTGATGTTGTCGAAAACCCGACTGGAAAGCATCAAAACTGTTGTTTAGTGACAAGAAAATGTTGAGTTGTAGAGAAACCGTTTTTTCAATGATTTTACTTAAAAATGGAAGGTTTGATATCAGCCTATAGCTGCTCATTAGTGACGTGTCTAGATTGTTCTTTTTTATGAGTGGCTTGATGACTGCAGTTTTCGGGGCCTGTGGGAAGATACCTGAAAGAAGAGACGTGTTTACAATCTGCAGAAGATCTGTAGCCAAACAATTCGAAACATTTTTGAAAAGGCCTGTTGGTAGAATATCAAGGCAACAGGAGGAAGTTTTCAGATATTGTATAATGTCCTCCAGGTTTTTACGGTTTATCATGTGCAATTGGGTCATATTGGAATTTGTTTTGCCTGGACACTGTGACAAGACAAACTCTGTATTCGATATGGAAGCACTGACTGTTTGTCTAATTTTCTGAATTTTGTCTGTGAAGAAGGAGGCAATGTCATTGCAGGCCTTGGTGGATAAAAGTTCAGATGCTACTGGTCTGGAGGGTTGGTTAACCTATCGACAGTAGCAAACAAAGCACGTGAATTATTATTATTTTTGGCAATAATGTCCGAAAAGAAGGACCGCCTAGCATTCCTCAGTTCCGAATTATAAATGCAAAGTCTCTCTTTATAAGTGTTGTAGTGGACCTGGAGATTAGTTTTTCACCAACTGCGTTCTGCTTTTCGACACTCTCTTTTTTCTGTTCTTACCAGTATGACATTTCTCCATGGAGATCTTTTCTTACCAGAGACAGCTTTGACCTTAGTGGGAGCAATGGCATCAATAACATTTGTAATTTTACAATTGAAATTGTCTACAAGCTCAGTGACTGAGACCCCTGAGAGGGCGGGTTTGGAGGAGAAAAGCTGAATGAATGATTCACTGTGTTTTCAGTGATATACCGTTTTCTATTTACCTTTGTTTGGACACTTTTGTACATAGAGATATTGCCATTAAAGAAAACACAGGAATGATCAGAGAGAGCAGCATCAGTCACCACAACCTTGGAAATGTTCAAACCCTTCGAGATAATCAAGTCCAGAGTGTGCCCCATGTTGTGTGTGGGCTCCATCACATGCTGAGTCAGTCCATAGTTCTCAAAAACACAACACAGTTCTTTGGTCCCTCGGTCCTGGGGGTTATCAACATGAATGTTGAAATCACCAGCAATAACTACACATTCAAAGTTAATACAGATTATAGACAGCAGTTCAGTAAAGTCGTCAAAGAAGGATGCACAGTATTTAGGTGGCCTGTAGATATTTAGAAATATAGGTCGAGGGGAGGACCTTAGCTGAAGAGCCACATATTCAAAAGAAGCAAAGTTTCCATAAGATATTTGAGTACATTGGAATGAGTCATTAAACAAAATGACTCCACCTCCTTTCTTATTCACTCTGTGCTCACTCATAAAACTGAAGTTAGGGGGAGCTGACTCTATAAGAACAGCAGCACTGTTATTATGGTCTAACCAGGTTTCAGTTAAAAGCATAATCAAGATTGTGCTTAATAATAAAATCATTGATTAAAAATGATTTACCTGCCAAAGACCTGACATTTAGTAAGACTAGTGTTATTGTATTAAAATAATTTTTTGGGACAGGTTGTTGCTGACGAGGAATGGATGCTAAATTTGCTAAGTTGGCAGTTAAGTGCTTCTTTTTCTTACTTAGCAGATTCACCATTCTTTTTCTATTACCTATCACAACATAGATTGAAGAAGAATTTAATACATAGGGCCCAGGCTTGTCCTGGAAAGAGTCATGAGTGCCACTAGGCGTGCAGCCTGGACCCAGCACATATCAGTTAAAGCTTGTTGCATTTTGTACACAAGCATACTTATCAGTCTGGGGAGAAGGAGTTCGCTGCAGTCCTTGAGGGGGCAGAGGTGCCTGGCGTTTTACTTTCAGTGATTGAGTCAAAGCAGGGTCAGTTTGATGCTGGGGCGAATGATGGGAGAAGGCATTGGGGCAAACTTGATTCCAGCATCTACCAGTTGCTCCATCCGGTCAGTGAACTCCAACATGTGGCAGGGGGAAACGGGAAAAGGTGAATGGAGAGAGCGATGGATCCTCAAAGGCATCGGGGTTGGTAAGGGGGTTTGAGGAGTGTTGGACAGGTGAAATGGGGGTTGAGATTTCTTGTCTCCGCTAGGCCTGTCGCGATAGTCAATAAATCGAGTTATCGCATGATAAAAAAAAATTAGCTCGATAATTTTTCCGGCCGCGATAATTTCCATTTGCATGCTTGTTTGTTTTCCTCGTCTCTCTCTACCAAAGAGACTGGAGGACCACTCTCGGTTCCTTAGCGTAACGAGGAGTGAACCCTCTTGTCAGTCGCATGGTCTTTGTGGGGGCGGGGGCGGACTCCAGGCGGAGAGAGAGACAGAGACAGACAAACGCTAGTTGAGAGTTGGAGCAGGGTTTCCGCGGAACATTGCTTGCAGTTAAGCGCCGTCAAAAAAAGATATATGAGCGATATCACCCGTGTTACTCGGCGTCCCGTTTTCTCCCTTTCATTCCAAACCACACAGCTGACAACCTGCAGGTGGAGGCGGTGGAGCCGGCTCGGACATACACGCCGCTGTGGACTCGTCAGTCTGCATAGCGGTTTCAGGAAAGGGGCTGCATGTGTCCGACAATGCACAGAACATTAACGGTACAAGCCTACAGCTGTCCGCGGACACGGAGTGTGGAAAGTATGTCAGAGTTGCACCTGTGTGTGAGTGTGTGTGTGTGTGTGTGTGTGTGTGTGTGTGTGTGTGTGTGTCGGCCCGCCCCCACGAAGCTCCGACCTGAAGAGGAGCAGAAGCCGTACCTTCGCCAAAATGAAGACTGAAAAACAAAACTATTTTGGTACATTTACTCGCCATGTGGCAGATAGCCATACAGATAGATTTAATTTATTAATTATATATTATTTAAATTTAATATTTTGTGTTAAATAATTGTAAAATGTAGTACAGAGTCTGTAGTCTGAGAACTTACGTGTCACAAACGGCAATTCCACAACTGTACATCAGCGTGAAAGACGACATACTAAAGGAGATCAAAGACATATTGTGGATATTTAAAATGTCTTCCAGTTCCAGTGTTAAATATTCTTTAGAAATAAAAGTGTATTGATCTTTGAAAAGGTGTACCTGTATTATTATGCCATTATCATTATATTAGATGCAAATGGTCTCTCGATGACAATATTATCGTTTATCGCAATAATTTCTGGGACAATTTATCGTCCAGCAAAATTTGTTATCGTGACAGGCCTAGTCTCCGCCTTGTGATCTCCCATGGTCAAATCCTTGCTCAGGTGGGGGCTGTGGTGGATCACTGCCGCAGTTTGTTGTGTCTTCCTCTTGTTTTGTTTGTGTTGATTTATCTTGTCTCGTGTCCATGGCCGAGGGAGTAGGTGTGTGGTGCAGAAAGTAAAGTAGGCTAGAGGTGAACAGCTTTACTCCTGGCTTGTTAAGGAAAAGTCCATCTGCTTTAAAAAGATGTCTGCGGTCCCAGAAAATGTCAAAATTGTCAACGAACTGCAGGGAATGGTCGGTACATGCAGTTGAAAGCCATCTGTTCAGTGCCAGCAGTCTGCCGAATCTCTCAGCTTGCAGTTCTAGTTAGGGCCCGAGTGCCGACAGCAGCGAAGGCCCTATTGAAACTGAAGGAATTATTATTACGGCAAATTAGTTGCCTTTTTGAGGGGCTTAACATATTCAAAAACTCACCAAATTTGGCAGTCGCATCAAGTCTGGTGAAAATTTACGTATTTTAAAGGTTTCGGGAATAGGCACACAAAAATGGCTCGCTGTCGCCCCCTAGAAAGTTAAAAAAATGTAGCCCCTGCAGTGCGTTTAACGTAGACTCACGAAACATGGTACACATATGTAGCATGTCAAGATGTACAAAAGACTTCATAAGAGCCATACCCTAAACCCAACAGGAAGTCCGCCATTTTGAATTCAATGTTCAAAATTAGTGCGATTTTGGCCATTTCCACATGTCGTACCTTAACGAACTCCTCCTAGAGATTTCATCCGATCAACTTCAAACTCGGTCTGTGCCATCTTAAGATGTTAAAGATGAAAAGTTGTTAAAAGAAAAGCTTTTCGTCATAGGGCGTGGCCGTGGTAAGTGGTTTAACAAAATGCTTCTATCATGTATTTTGATATTCAGCCACTTTCAGTTAGAGTGTCAGAAAGTAGCTTATGCACATAATGTTGATGGATTTTGACAGTTTGACAAGGTTTTGTCAGTTTTGTGAAAAGATCGTTGGTTCAGTTGACTGGTTATAACAACACTACCAACTATGTCATCTTCAATCAACTTCCAATGAGTTCCAGGGGTATTAAATATAAGTACAAAATATTTTTTCTCTTGAGCTTGTGAATTGATGGGGAATAGACAGAGGGAGATTATACCTATAGTAGGGGTGGGCGATATATATCGTCTACGATAATATTGTCGTTGTGTTAACGATGTGCAAATTGACATTATCGAATATTTAAATTACTTAGAAAATAGCACTTCAAAACAAGCATTGGAACGCTACACATTCACTAATGTCAACAAAGATGGCGGTGCGCGATTGTGTAGCGGCTGCTCGCTCTCCTGTCGGTGTATATTTATACAAGTACAGCCACACTGACCTAATCAATATAGGACTATGATACAACACAGCCATTAGGAGAGCCTTCCGGGCGCCTCATAACATCCCGGAGGACCTAGCCAGACCGCACGCTCCGTGGATTGTTGTCGGCATCTAGCACGCTGAGCTAGCTACCGGCAGGATCGAGACAAGAACTCCGGCAAGACCAGAGGAGGAGGACTGCATTTTTTGTGCAGAATGAATGGAGTACCGACCGCAGGATCGTTGCCCAGCACTGCTCACCTGACCTTGAAGCCCTGTTGGTAATATACAGGCCATTTTATTTACTACGAAAACACTACACAGCCCCCGATGCCAACGTTAGCACAAGTTTGGCTCACTGCTAACCATAGTGAACACACTGCAGCGCAATCACCTGGAGGGGATACATATTGTAGCAGGGGACTTAAACAAGGCATCCTTAAAGTCTGTACTCCCCAGCTTTTTCCAGCATGTAGATTATGCTACTAGAGGGAAGAACACACTAGACCATGTATACTCTAACATCAAGCAAGCATACAGAACTGCTCCTCTCCCTCACCTGGGCCAGTCAGATCACATCCAACTACTCCTGATTCCAGCATACACCAGATCACATCCAACTACTCCTGATCCCAGCATGCATCAGTCAGATCACATCCAACTACTCCTGATCACAGCATGCATCAGATCACATCCAACTACTCCTGATCCCAGCATGCATCAGATCACATCCAACTACTCCTGATCCCAGCATGCATCAGTCAGATCACATCCAACAACTCCTGATCCCAGCATTCATTAGTCAGATCACATCCAACTACTCCTGATCCCAGCATGCATCAGATCACATCCAACTACTCCTGATCCCAGCATGCATCAATCAGATCACATCCAACTACTCCTGATCCCAGCATGCACAAAAATGCAGTCCTCCACCTCTGGTCTTGCCGGAGTTCTTGTCTCGATCTTGCCGCCAGCTTAGCCCGGGTTAACCCTGACGAACTTCCGGCAAATTTTAGATTTGCTCTGCAAGTCAGTCTGGCGAAGAGCCCATACAAACCCATTTCCAATGTCCTCGAAATTGAGGCACCAATCACAACCGTTGAGGCGGGCTTTACACCAATCACAACCTTTGAGGCGGGCTTTATGCGACGATGATAGCGTACGACGGCGAGCAGCTTTTTGTTTACATTCAACATGACGGCTACCGAAGCCGTGCTTCACGTGCTCTGCCTTGACCGGCGTGCGGCAGGTCAGTCTGACATATGCCGATTTCATGCAGGTCAATGCTACAATTAAATGACAACATAAGTTATACGAGTTACAGCTCTCAAGGACGCACGCACACACGGACAGAGACACAGTCTCTTTTTCCTTCTCCTTCTTCTCAACTTCTCCGCCGTGTGTGGCACGTAACCGCTCGCGGTGTGAAGCGCGTGTCCGCGCTATTCTTGTACATTAGGGAACCTCGTGAATTAACCTGCAACATGTCAGCTGTTTGGAAATTTTTCAGCGTGTGTGCAGAAGATAAGTTTGCAATATGCAACACCTTCTGCAAGGAGAAAGTAGGGCGTGGAGGGACGACACCTAAAACCATAATCACATTTGTTTTAGTTGAATATTGGATGTGAAGGCATTTGAGCGGCATCCCTTTGGAAATGAACATCGTTAACACAACAATGACAATATTATCGTAGACGATATATATCGCCCACCCCTACTATAGGTATAATCTCCCTCTGTTTATTCCCCATCAATTCACAAGCACAAGAGAAGAAGTATTTTGTACATTTAATAACCCTGGAACTCATTGGAAGTTGATTGAAGATGGCATAGTTGGTAGTGTTGTTATAACCAGTCAACTGAACCAACGATCTTTTCACAAAACTGACAAAACCTTTCGGTCGGCACCAAAGTGCTTCTGGAAAACTGTTCGCCACCTCAGGAGGGGGAAGCGGGGAACCATCCAAGCTGTGTACAGTAAGGATGGGACACTGTTGACCTCAACTGAGGAGGTAATAGGGCGGTGGAAGGAGCATTTTGAGGAACTCCTGAATCCGACTAATACGCCCTCTATGTTAGAGGCAGAGCTGGAGGATGACGGGGGATTGTCGTCAATTTCCCGGGCGGAAGTCACTGATGTAGTCAAACAACTCCACAGTGGCAAAGCCCCGGGGATTGATGAGATCCGTCCAGAAATGCTCAAGGCTCTGGGTGTGGAGGGGCTGTCCTGGTAGACACGTCTCTTCAACATTGCGTGGAAGTCTGGAACAGTGCCAAAGGAGTGGCAGACTGGGGTGGTGGTTCCCCTTTTTAAAAAGGGGGACCAGAGGGTGTGTGCCAATTACAGGGGTATCACACTTCTCAGCCTCCCTGGTAAAGTCTACCCAAGGTGCTGGAAAGGAGGGTTCGGCCGATAGTCGAACCTCAGGTTGAGGAGGAACAATGCGGATTCCGGTCCTGGTCGGTGGAACAACGGACCAGCTCTTCACTCTCGCAAGGTCCTGGGGGGGCCTGGGAGTATGCCCAACCGGTCTACATGTGTTTTGTGGATTTGGAGAAGGCTATGACCGGGTCCCCGGGAGATACTGTGGGAGGTGCTGCGGGAGTATGGGGTGAGGGGGTCTCTACTCAGGGCCATCCAATCTCTATACGACCAAAGTGAGAGCTGTGTCCGGGTTCTCGGCAGTAAGTCAGACTCGTTTCAGGTGAGGGTTGGCCTCCGCCAGGGCTGCGCTTTGTCACCAATCCTGTTTGTAATATTTATGGACAAGATATGCGGTGGTGGCGGGTGGGGAGGGTTGCAGTTCGGTTGGGCTGGGGATCTCATCGCTGCTTTTTGCAGATGATGTGGTCCTGATGGCATCATCGCCGCTCGACCTCTAGCACTCACTGGATCGGTTCGCGGCCCGAGTGTGAAGCGGTTGGGATGAGGATCAGCACCTCTAAATCGGAGGCCATGGTTCTCAGCAGGAAACCGATGGAATGCCTTCTCCAGGTAGGGAATGAGTCCTTACCCCAAGTGAAGGAGTTCAAGTACCTTGGGGTTTTGTTCGCGAGTGAGGGGACAATGGAGCGGGAGATTGGTCGGAGAATCGGCGCAGCGGGTGCGGTATTACATTCCATCTATCGCACCGTTGTGACGAAAAGAGAGCTGAGCCAGAAGGCAAAGCTCTCGATCTACCGGTCAGTTTTCGTTCCTACCCTCACCTATGGTCATGAAGGCTGGGTCATGACCGAAAGAACGAGATCCAGGGTACAAGCGGCCGAAATGGGTTTCCTCAGGAGGGTGGCTGGCGTCTCCCTTAGAGATAGGGTGAGAAGCTCAGTCATCCGTGAGGAGCTCGGAGTAGAGCCGCTGCTCCTTCGCGTCGAAAGGAGCCAGTTGAGGTGGTTCGGGCATCTGGTAAGGATGCCCCCTGGGCGCCTCCCTAGGGAGGTGTTCCAGGCACGTCCAGCTGGGAGGAGGCCTCGGGGAAGACCCAGGACTAGGTGGAGGGATTATATCTCCAACCTGGCCTGGGAACGCCTCGGGATCCCCCAGTCGGAGCTGGTTAATGTTGCTCGGGAAAGGGAAGTTTGGGGTCCCCTGCTGGAGCTGCTCCCCCCGCGACCCGACAAAACCTTGTCAAACTGTCAAAATCCATCAACATTATGTGCATGAGCTACCTTCTGACATTCTAACTGAAAGTGGCTGAATATCAAAATACATGATAGAAGCATTTTGTTAAACCACTTCCAAGTGTTATGTTGACAACACTATTGAAACAATTACTTTTTATTACAACTGTACATGAATAAAGAGGCCATTTGGCCCTGGACTAATAGGGTATTCTATTTGTCCATTCTATTGGCTCCATTCTATTTTGAAGACTTGTGCTGGTTGCATAAGTCTAACATAAGTCTCTAACATATAAATAGTATGGGTATATTGTACATTTTCTAAATCATCAGAGTGCCTTAAGTATTGAAGTTGTTGAGTTTTGTGTCCCTGGTGTTCTGTCATGCCCCAGGGATAAAAGAAAGCATACAGTTTAGGCGGGAAATTGGGAGAAAATGTGTGTTATTTCTGATTTAAAGAAGTCATGTGACCTCTGTGATTGTCAGACAGATTCAGTACTGGGCTTAAATGAAAGCCTACGAGCTCCCCTTTCCAACAATACCAAGCACCATATTATAGAATATTGACAATATCCATACCATGAGACCATACACAAGATTTCAATAACGGAATTTATCTTAGGGGGTTAGTAACTTCATGAGCTGAAAAAAAGTGATTCGCTACCACCCCTGCACTGCTATCGTGATTTTTCTAGTACTAGGGGTGTATATCACGCCAAAAATCACTATGAGCCTTTGTCCCCCCGATGATACCAATCAACCCCCCTGGCTCATGGACTATATGTGACAAACATCATCTGATTTACATGAAACTTATAATGTGTGGTCAACATGTGATACTGAGCTGCCCCCTATAATATGACCACGCCCACTTACTCAGGCCACGCCCCATTTCATAACATTTGAACCGTTTAAGGTAGAGTCTTGTGTGAGGTGTCATTGAATACAGCAGAGAGTTCATTCTTCATTGGTGATGGTTTGGCCCGCCCCCTATGCTTAAGCCACGCCCCCTTTCATAACATTTCAACCGTTTAAGGTAGAGTCTTGTGTTAGGTGTCATTGAACTCAGCAGAGACTTCCTTCTTCATTGGTGATGATTTAGCCCGCCCCCTATATTTAAACCCCGCCCCCTTTTATAACTAATGACCCGTTTGATGTAGACCCTTGTGTGAGATATCATTGAACTCAGCAGAGAGTTCCTTTTTAATTGGTGATGGTTTGACCTGCCCCCTATGCTTTAGCCACGCCCCCTTTCACAGATAATGAACCGTATGACGTAGAGTCTTGTGTGAGGTATTGTTGAACTTGGCAGGGAGTTCTCTTTTTATTGTTGACGATTTGCAGTGTCTGAGTGCGGTGCAAATGCACGGTCGCAAGGAACGGCGTCTGCCGGTAACCCCGACTCACGCAGAGGCACGAGGGCCCGTCCATCGTTGCTCGCAGCTTTAATTTTCTCTTTTGCAGCTGTCCACGGCTGTGTCCTGCTAAGTACAGGGGTTGAAGAGGCGCTCTGCCTGGATGATAATGCAGGCCAGCCGGTCGTATCACAAATCTCAGGGCGCTGTGCCCTGCCCGTTAGTCATCCTCCCATTTCCCAGGAAAATGATTCACTCTTAGGCTTTGCACCAAAAGAGTTCCAGGGAGGACTACCACTTGTTGATTTATTACCCGTTCCACAGCCCTCCTGTTTGTTTGTAGTCTTGCTGGTGCTAGTTAGCCGTGTGTTAGCATGCTTTTGTCCATTGTTTTGGGTCAGTGGTAAAGTGGTATCATTTCCACATGATCCGTTCACTTCCACTTTACTTTAGGTGCAAGCAGCAAAACATCTGGGGCCTCATGTATAAAAGCAGCTTTCATACCAGAAGATGGCGTACGGCCAAAACTTGAAAAGTACCTACACACAGAAATATTCACATGTATAAAACCAGTCGTACGCCAGGTCCTGCGCACCTTTCCTTTATATATCACAATCAACGTGAAATTGAGCGCACATGAATGAGTGACCGACCCCGCCTTGCCTCCTCCCATAAATGAATATGGAAATTACTATAAATGCGCCCCCGACGTCATTCTTTGTCCAATCACAACGGGTTATCCCGCTGCAGACGAGAAAAAAAAAAGAGAAAAACTTCACCGACTGAGGTTGAGGTGCTGATCGCGGAGGTGGAGGCAAGAATTTTTTTTTTCGTTTGTAGGTTTGTCATCTTGGATAAGCAATAAAAGAAAATGCCCAGAATGGCAAATGGTGACCAGGCGGTGAATGCACCGAACCATGGCAGAATAATAAAAAAAAATATGTTTAATGTCGAAGTGGAAAGCAAGAGAATAGTGGCAGTGCCACACCAGTTACAGAACAACATACATCTCGGTGTCAGTCCAAAGCAGTTTGAACTCACTGATGTAATGCCATTTATTTTATTTATTAAGTGTTAGTACGCTCAGTGAAACTGAGTCCAGCGCGAGAGAGACCTGACTCAGAGGAGGTAGAGGTTAGTGAGGCCAGCATCTCCACGGCAGGTGAAGTGCGCACAGATCCGCTGTGCCACGCATGGATGAAATAATGAAATAGTAAATAGGACTACAGTGTGCAGAATTAAGACAGTCAAGACGGCCCATTGTTTGGTGGACCGGGTACACCTTGTATACTTTATAGCCTACAAATCATCCACGGGATTAATGACGCATCACATGAGTTAGCCCCCCCCCCCCCGACACAGCGTTTGTTCCTGGGGAGATGGATCTGTGCGTCCCGCCTCCTGTGCGCCATGGATATCTGAGCCTCAGCAACTAAAGACTCACAGACACTACTGCATTTTCCGTGTAACTTTCCGCGAGTAAGATATTTCATCTATGGGAAATACAGAGGATGACTGAAAGTATTTCCTAAGTGGATTTATCAATCATTTTCCGTCCTCATGTTTATATATATATATATATATATATATATATATATACACACAACGTGTTCCAAATTATTATGCAAATGATATATATTTTCCTAAATAGTCAATGCAAATGACATAATTTTAAAGTCACCAACCGTTAGGGATAAGTCCAATTTCACTGAACAACCACATTGTGGCCCCCATCCTCCCCTGACATCAACCCTATTGAGAACCTTTGGAGCATCCTCAAGCAAAAGATCCATGAGGGTGGGAGGCAGTTCGCATTAAAACAGCAGCTCTGGGAGGCTATTCTGACATCCTGCAAAGAAATTCAAGCAGAAACTCTCCATGAACTCACAAGTTCAATGGATGCAAGAACTGGCCCTGTTAAGATGTGTTCGATTGCAATAGCGTTTCATTTAAAATTCAGCAAATTACCATTTTCAGTTCTTTACAACCTATAAAATGCTTTGAAACTCTGCTGTGCATAATAATTTGGAACAGTGCATTTTGAGTTTTTTATTTTTGAAAAAAATACTGATTTCATTTGATGGTTTGTTCAACGAAATTCGACTTATACCCTAATGGTTGGTGACTTAAAAGTCATTTGCATAGACTATTTAGGAAAATCAGCGTAAAATATAATTTGTATAATAATTTGGAACGTGGAGTACACACATATATATATATATATATATATATATATATATATACTAACCAATAACTATGAAAAACATCAGTCGCAACTTTACAATAGCCATCCAGATAATATTTATAGATGGTTTACAAAGTATTTATTAACTATTTGACAAGGTATTATAGTCATCTGTTGCAACTTTATAATAACCATCCAGACACTGTTTATAGACGGTTTACAAAGCAACTAGTAATCATTAACAAAGTGTTAGGACTATCTGGTCCATCTATCTATGTAATGTTTATAGATGTTTTAAAAATGCTTTCTAAAGGTTTACAACCATTTTTTAAACATTACTAGATGCCTAATATAGTATATGAGGGATATAATGTGTGTAATAATAACCTTAATTTACAGCACTCTACTAATAATTAATAAACATTATTAATTATAATTTAATTGTTTGTTAACTGTAAAATGACTGTTTGCTAACAGTTAAATGACAATTAACTAAAGATTAATTAACTATCAATTTACCATCTATTAATGATGGTTATTATAAAGTGTTACCGTAAATATTGTTCAAAACTCACTGGTAGTTTGTAAAGATAGTATTCAATTCAATTATTACTTTTAGTTTTTTTTTAATCAAGTTGAAATGATTATATCCTATCCGAGGACAACTGATTTTGTAGACAATGGGCCAGCATATAATTATTAAATTAATAAAAAAGATTATTAATTTCCAACAGAATTAGCACTTTTCTTAGTGTGACATGTCTTTGCCAAAGTTTCAAGAATCAGTTTTGAACATTTTGATATGAAACACACGGGGATCAGTTATAAATACCCTTAAAAGGAGAATTCAAGAAAATATATAAAAATGCCTTTAGACCTCAGAGGGTTAATGTGTTGATCAAATGATCATGGTTAAAGGTTATTCCATTCACTGGTGGAAGAAGAAGTCAGATCACTGTTACTTGAGTAATAATACAGCAGTGTAGAAAGAAAAGGGCCTGCATTCAAGTTGAAGTACAAAAGTATTAGCATCAAAATATACAAAACATACTCAGTATTCAGTGGCTTTCCTCGCGGCTCTGGCTCTGTATAGAAGAGATAATAGTTATTATTATTATTATTATTATTATTATTATTATTATTATTATAGTGTTTTAGGTAAACAAGAAGGAATGACAATCAGCAGTTGGCTTCAATAAATGTTTTTATTTTGTATCTAGTTGTGATGGTTGGGGTCGGCTGGCTGTGAGTTTTCTGTTTTGTTTACTATCCTCTGGTTTTTTTCTTGGTTGGATTTCTCTCCTCCTGTTTTTTCCTGTTTGCCTGCCTCTCTCTCTCTGTGCCTACTCTGCTCTCCCCCTTCCACTGCTGCTGCCAGCTGATTGAGCGCACCTGGTTACCATCCCATCATCACCATCTCCCGCTGCACACACCTGCCTCTCATCTACAATAAAGACCAGTATTTCTACCCCGGCTCAACAGACCATCTCTGCTTGATCATTGCTCCAGTCACGCTGTCACCATCTCCTACTGTCATCTCCAGTCAGCTGGCTTCACCACACAGACCCCCTCCCTCGGCACCCTGCTCCAGCCTCTCCTCGCTCCCTTTGCTCTCCAGTCCCAGCCTCTCTCCCTCGGCTACTGCTTCCCCACGCTCTCCGGTGTACCCAGCCCCAGTGCCTCTCCCGCGGCTCCCCAGTCACAGCTCCCCTGAATATCTCCACCATTGCCTCCCCACATCCCCATTTTCCCCTAATCACTAATACACCTTTTGTTGTGAGCTCTGCGCTTGAACGATGAAGTCAACATGGACTTAGCAGGCTCACCCCCACCCCCGATCCCTCTGATCCCTCGCCCCCAGATCTGTCTTTCGCCGTGGCCTCCCAGGGGGCGCTCCTCAGCCAGCATGGATCAGCCATCTCCTCCACGGCCGAGATGCTGCGCTCCCTGGTCGAGGAGGTCCGGCGACTGGGCCAACCTGCTCTCCCCCCCCCGAATCTCCCCATCCCTCCAGTAACCTTGCTCCGTCCCCTCATTCCGATCGCCCCCGTTCCCCTCGAGTCTCCGGTTTCTCCGCCTGACAAATTCTCCGGTGAGCTGGGAACGTGCGAGGGTTTCCTCATGCAGTGTACCCTGGTGTTCCAGGGGCAGCCAGTAACCTACCACTCTGTCGAGGCCAAGGTGCGTTTTGTCGCCGGGCTGCTCCGCGACCGGGCCCTCTAGTGGTACACTTCGGTGAATGTGGGACGGCCCGATCTCCTCTCCTCATACTCTGACTTTTCGGAGGAATTGAGGAGGGTGTTTGATCGCCCTGTGCAGGGTGCTGAAACCGATGCCCGTCTTTTGTATCTCCGTCAGGGGAATCGCAGTGTCGCGGAGTATTCGGTTGATTTCCGCATTCTGGCCACTAGATCAGGGTGGAACAGTCCAGCTCTCCGTCGTGTGTTCCTGAATAGGCTTTGCAAGCGGATGAAAGACCTGCTAGCCGCTAGGGACGAGCCGGGGAGCATGGACAGCCTTATTGAACCCACGATTGACCTAGATAATCGCATACGGGAGAGGGAGAGGGAGAGAGCGCGCTTGCGCCCTCTTCCCGGTCCTGCCCACCGCCACCTCGGGCCTCTGCTCCCTCGCCTTCCCAGCCACGCTCAATCAGTCCTCCGGCACCCCTGTCTCCGCCTCCCCCTGAACCCATGCAATTGCGCCGCGCCCGTCTTTCTCTGGAAGAGCGAGAGCGCCGTCGTCTGGCCGGGGTCTGCATTTACTGTGGTAACCCCGGTCATTTCATTTCCTCCTGCCCCGTCCGGCCAAAAGAGTCGGCTCGCCAGTAGCAGTGGGAGCTCTGGCGAGTCGGACCTCTCCCAACCCTCGCCTCCTACTGGAGGTTTCCCTGTCGTGACAGGAGGTGACACTCCCTTTGGGAGCACTGGTAGATTCCGGCGCCGATGAAAACTTCTTGGACATTGAAATAGCTCGACAGCTTTCCATCCCCCAAATTCCCCTCGACAAGCCCCTCCACGCCACCGGCCATAATGGCCAATCGCTCACCACTGTCACCCACTGTACTCCCCCGCTCCGGCTCCTCACCTCCGGTAATCACCACGAGTCCCTGTCCTTTCACCTCATCCCTGCCTCACTCTCACCCATCGTTCTCGGACTCCCCTGGCTCATTACCAACATCCCCAATGTGGACTGGGCGTGGGGGAAGATCAGAAATTGGAGTCCAGCCTGCATTCCTCATGCCTTTTGTCTGCCAGAGCCCCCGGTGCGTCCCCTCAATCTCTCGCTCCTCCTGACCCCCCCGATTTGACTCTTGACCCCCCTGAATACCACGACCTTGCCCAAGTGTTCAGCAAAGACCAGGCTTTGTCCTTGCCCCCCCCACCGCCCCTACGACTGCTCCATAGCCCTCCTCCCGGATGCGCCCCTCCCGTCCAGTCGCCTGTTTAACCTGTCGCATCCGGAGAGGGAGGCTATGGAGCAATACATAAAGGATTCCCTAGCCGCCGGTATCATTCGCCCCTCCTCGTCCCCATTAGGCGCGGGGTTTTTCTTTGTGTCCAAAAAAGACAAAACCCTCCGCCCATGTATTGATTACCGGGGGCTTAACTCTATTACCGTCAAAAACAAATATCCGCTCCCCCTGATGGATTCCGTGCACAAATCCCTCTCCCAGTCCGTGGTATTCACAAAATTGGACCTCAGAAACGCTTACCACCTAGTACGGATCCGGGAGGAGGACGAGTGGAAAACCGCGTTTAACACCCCACTGGGCCATTATGAATATCTAGTCATGCCCTTCGGCCTCACTAACGCCCCCGCCGTCTTCCAGGCCTTAATCAATGACATTCTCCGTGACTTCCTGCACCGCTTTGTGTTCGTCTACCTTGAAGATATTCTGATCTTCTCCCGCGACCCACTCCAACACATTGAACATGTCCGTTTAGTGCTGCAGCGGCTCCTGGAGAACAGGCTATTTGTCAAGGCTGAGAAATGCGAGTTCCACGTTCCCTCTGTACAATTCCTGGGTTTCATTACTGAGAGTGGGCGGCTCCGAGTGGACCCGGCAAAAATTAAAGCCGTGGCCAATTGGCCCACCCCAACCTCTGTTAAGCAGCTACAACGCTTTTGGGGGTTTGCCAACTTTTACCGCCGGTTCATTTTTAATTATAGCTCTTTACACAAAGTACAACAACAAGTACTGCATGTCCACAGTGTGTGCAGACTGTGCTTACAGTTTTGCCTGAGGATTCTTGGAGGAACAACCCTTAGGGATGTTGGCTTTGTGTTTGATGTTGTGAAAGATGACACAAGGGTTAAAAAAAAAGTTAATAAAAAAATATCGTGCAGGCACAATTCCTAAAATAATGATACTATAATACTGAGTAAGCGTTGGGTTCTAAACATTTGAATTAGTGTTTAAATGTGTATTTGTTAAACTGATGCTGCACCACTGTAATGTCTTTATACTGAAATGTGTTGTGCTGCTCAGGAGGTTCTTGACTGAAAAAAATATTTCAAAATGGGTACATCATTGAAAAACGTTTGAGAACCACTGAAATACAAATACATACATACTGGCAAAGAAAAACTCTGTGGAAAAAACATACACTACTACATCCCTTGTCTTTTTGTATTTATTAATTTATTTTTTAACTTCCTTCTTTTTCTTATTGTGGATTTAAGTACCTTCTTCATCATAAGTTTACTTACGTTATGTCCATCCATCCCTCCATCTTCATCCGCTTATCTGGGGTCGGGTTGCGGGGGCAGCAGCTCCAGCAGGGGACCCAAAACATTCCTTTTCCGAGCCACATTACCGTCTTCCAGGCCTTAATCAATGACGTTCTCCGTGACTTCCTGCACAGCTTTGTGTTCGTCTACCTTGACGATATTCTGATCTTCTCCCGCGACCCAGTCCAACACATTGAACATGTCCGTTTAGTGCTGCAGCGGCTCCTGGAGAACAGGCTATTCGTCAAGGCTGAGAAATGCGAGTTCCACGTTCCCTCTGTACAATTCCTGGGTTTCATTACTGAGAGTGGGCGGCTCCGAGTGGACCCGGCAAAAATTAAAGCCGTGGCCAATTGGCCCACCCCAACCTCTGTTAAGCAGCTACAACGCTTTTTGGGATTTGCCAACTTTTACCGCCGGTTCATTTGTAATTATAGCTCCTTAGCCGCCCCTCTCACCCGTCTCACATCCCCTTCTGTCCCCTTCGTTTGGTCTCCAGAGGCCGCTGCAGCCTTCTCCCTTCTCAAGTCCCGGTTCACCTCTGCCCCCATTCTCACTAACCCTGACCCTTCCCTTCAGTTTGTGGTGGAGGTAGACGCCTCAGACGGCGTTGGGGCCACCCTGTCCCAGCGCTCCCCCACTGACCAAAAACTTAATTCCGCCGCCTGACTCCCACCGAGCAGAGATATAGCGTGGGGGACCATGAGCTGCTGGCTGTCAAGCTGGCCCTCGAGGAATGGAGGCACTGGCTGGAGGGTGCCCAACTGCCCTTTTTAGTTTGGACAGATCACAAGAACCTTTCCTACCTCCACACGGCCCAGAGACTGAACTCCCACCAGGCTAGGTGGGCCCTGTTCTTCAACAGATTCAACTGCACCCTGTCCTATCGCCCTGGATCCCGCAATACAAAACCTGACGCCCTGTCCCATCTCCATTCTCCTGATGACCCAGTGGAACAGCCAGACCTCATTCTTCCTCGTTCCTGCCTCGTCTCCTCACTGGTGTGGGAAGTGGAGTTCGCCGTCCACCGTGCCCAGTCCACGGATCCCGACCCTGGTACCAGCCCCTCCAATCGCCTCTACGTCCCATCGAGTGTCCGCTCCCAGGTCCTCCAGTGGGCGCATGCCTCCAGGTTCAGCTGCGACCCAGGTGTGGCCAGAACCCTGTTCCTGCTCCGCCAACAGTTCTGGTGGCCCACCGCTGAGAAGGACTGCCGGGACTTCGTGGCAGCTTGTGAAATATGCGCCCGTGCCAAGCCTTCCTACAGGCCGCCCGCCGGTCTGCTCCGCCCCCTTCCAGTCCCCGGTCGGCCCTGGTCCCACATCGCCCTGGTCCCACATCGCCCTGGACTTCGTTACCGGTCTACCTAACTCCCAAGGCAACACCATCATATTCATCGTTGTAGACCGGTTCTCCAAATCAGTCCACTTCATTCCTCTGCCCAAGCTGCCCACGTCCATGGAAACCGCCCACCTCCTGGTCCACCATGTCTTCCGCCTCCACGGAATTCCCCAGGACATCGTCTCCGACCGGGGACCCCAATTCACATCCCAAGTGTGGAAATCCTTCTGTCGAGCCCTCGGCGCTACAGTTAGCCTGTCCTCCGGCTATCACCCACAGACCAATGGGCAGACCGAGCGGGCAAACCAGGATCTGGGGGCAGCTCTCAGATGTGTGATGTACCGGAACCCCTACTCGTGGCGCTCCCTCGGTTGGTTTTCTCTCCTCCTGTGTTTTCCTGTTTGCCTGCCTCTCTCTCTCTGTGCCTACTCTGCTCTCCCCCTCCCACTGCTGCTGCCAGCTGATTGAGCGCACCTGGTTACCATCCCATCATCACCGTCTCCCGCTGTACACACCTGCCTCTCATCTACAATCAAGACCAGTATTTCCACCCCGGCTCAACAGACCATCTCCAATTGATCGTTGCTCCAGTCACGCTGTCACCATCTCCATCTCCTACCGTCATCTCCAGTCAGCTGGCTTCACCGCATGGACCTCCTCCCTCAGCACCCTGCTCCAGCCTCTCTCCCTCGGCTCCTCGGCTACTGCTTCCCCGCGCTCCCCGGAGTATCCAGCCCCAGTGCCTCTCCCGCGGCTCCCCAGTCACAGCTCCCCTGAATATCCACCCTCCAGTTCCTCTACTCTTCCCTCAGCTGCTCCCCCATTCCCGGCGTCTGCCTCCCCACTTCCCCATTTTCCCCTAATCACTAATAAACCTTTTGTTGTGAGCTCTGCGCTTGAGTCCTTTCTGTTCCCCTTGTAACACTAGTAATTTATAGCATCACTGGAAAAACTAAAGGTACATAACAGAATCAAAGAATAGTGTGACTAATCCTGCCTCTCTACAGCATCATGCAACAGGTTTTCTTCACCACATTGGATGTCCGCAACATCTCTAAATACAAATGAACGGCTCCATGTCTGACTACGGCTCATTGTTAGCATTTGAACAAAGTACTGCATGTCCACAGTGTGTGCAGACTGTGCTTACAGTTTTGCCTGAGGATTCTTGGAGGAACAACCCTTAGGGATGTTGGCTTTGTGTTTGATGTTGTGAAAGATGACACAAGGGTTAAAAAAAAAGTTAATAAAAAAATATCGTGCAGGCACAATTCCTAAAATAATGATACTATAATACTGAGTAAGCGTTGGGTTGTAAACATTTGAATTAGTGTTTAAATGTTTCTTTGTTAAACTGATGCTGCACCACTGTAATGTCTTTATACTGAAATGTGTTGTGCTGCTCAGGAGGTTCTTGACTGAAAAAAATATTTCAAAATGGGTACATCATTGAAAAACGTTTGAGAACCACTAAAATACAAATAAATACATACTGTGGAAAAAACATACGCTACTACATCCCTTGACTTCCTTCTTTTTCTTATTGTGGATTTAAGTACCTTCTTCATCATAAGTTTACTTACGTTATGTCCATCCATCCATCCATCTTCATCCGTTTATCTGGGGTTAGGTTGCGGGGGCAGCAGCTCCAGCAGGGGACCCAAAACATCCCTTTCCCGAGCCACATTAACTAGCTCTGACTGGGGGATCCCGAGGCATTCCCAGGCCAGATTGGAGATATAATCCCTCCACCTAGTCCTGGGTCTTTCCCAAGGCCTCCTCCCAGCTGGACGTGCCTGGAACACCTCCCTAGCAACATGGCATCATGACTTTGAGTAAACATACACGCCACTTTCCTAAAGCCAAATGGCATGTTATCTGGGTGAAAGTCCTACGTTTTACCCATCCACCACCCAAATCAACCTCCCTCCACGGACTGATGTCCTTTCATACTACTCGCTACTGTGAAAATTCACACGTAATTTAGGTCAATGGCGGACATACGGCGTTGATAAACACGCTAAAAAGTGATTATGCGTCTTGATAACACGCCAAAATGGCATACGAATTGGTGTGTCATACATACGCGACTTTATGAGATCAGTCTGTTCCTAGGGAGGCGCCCAGGGGACATCCTTACCAGATGCCCGAACCACCTCAACTGGCTCCTTTCGACGCAAAGGAACAGCGGCTCTACTCCAAGCTCCTCATGGATGACTGTGCTGTTCCTCATGGATGATTGTGCTTCTCACCCTATCTCTAAGGGAGACGCCAGCCACCCTCCCGAGGAAACCCATTTCGGCCGCTTGTACCCTGGTTCTCATTCTTTCGGTCATGACCCAACCTTCATGACCATAGGTGAGGGTAGGAACGAAAACTGACTGGTAGATCGAGAGCTTTGCCTTCTTTCTCAGCTCTCTTTTCGTTACATGGGTGCAATAAATTGAATGTAATACAGCCCCCACTGTGCCGATTCTCCAACCAATCTCCCGCTCCATTGTCCCCTCACTAGCAAACAAAACCCCAAGGTATTTGAACTCCTTCACTTGGGGTAAGGACTCATTCCCTACCTGGAGTAGGCACTCCATCGTTTTGCTGAGAACCATGGCCTCAGATTTAGAGGTACTGATCCTCATCCCAACCACTTCACACTCGGCTGCGAACCGATCCAGTGAGTGCTGAAGTTCACAGGCCGACGATGCCATCAGGACCATATATTTATATATATATATACAGTACAGGCCAAAAGTTTGGACACACCTTCTCATTCAATGCGTTTCCTTTTTATTTTCATGACTATTTACATTGTAGATTCTCAATGAAGGCATCAAAACTATGAATGAACACATAGAATTATGTACTTAACAAAAAAGGGTGAAATAACTGAAAACATGTCATATTTTAGATTCTTCAAAGTAGCCACCCTTTGCTTTTTTATTAATAAGGGAAAAAATTCCACTAATTAACCCTGACAAAGCACACCTGTGAAGTGAAAACCATTTCAGGTGACGACCTCATGAAGCTCACTGAGAGAACACCAAGGGTTTGCAGCGCTATCAAAAAAAGCCCTGCCCTGGCAGAGGCCAACCCTCACCTGAAACGAGTCAGACTTACTGCCGAGAACCCGGATGCAGCTCTCGCTTTGGTCATACAGAGATTGGATGGCCCTGAGAAGGGACACTGTCACCCCATTCTCCTGCAGCACCTCCCACAGTATCCCCCGGGGGTCCCAGTCATATGCCCTCTCCAGATCCACAAAGCACATGTTAACCAGAAGGGCATACTCCCAGGCTCCCTCCAGGATCCTTGTGAGAGTGAAGATCTGGTCCGCTGTTCCACGACCAGGACGTAATCTGCATTGTTCCTCTTCAGCCCGAGGTTCAACTATCGTCCAAACCCTCCTTTCCAGCACCTTGGAGTAGACTTTACCAGGGAGGCTGAGAAGTGTGATACCGGTCATGGTTCTATGTTTCTATATATGTTCTGTTTCCTGTTTTATTTTGAAGTCTCTGGTTTTCTGTCTTGTCTGGTCTAGTTTTACTTCCTGTCTTTAGTTTTCCCGCCCTTGTAATTGTCGTATGTGTTTCACCTGTTGTATCACCTGTGCCTTGTTTGCTCGTTACCTCCTGTATTTAGTCTCTGTCTTTCCCTTGTCTGTTGTCAGGTCATTGTATTATGTTTTGAGCATCTGTGTGTTTTGTCTCGCAGTTCTTGGTTCCTGGTACCTGTGATTCCTGTTTTGTATTTTACTTATTCTGGATTACTCTGCCTGCTGTTCGCAGGATTCTTTTTTGTTTGATATGGATTTTATTTTTGCATATTAAATCCTCAAAAACTCTACATTCCTCGTCTGTCTCTGCATTTTGGTCCTACATTTCCTGTAGCTCGTGACAGAATGACCTAACCATCATGGACCCAACGGAGAGACGTCTGTTCGCAGAGAAAGTGGCCCAGTTCGACCAGACTGTGGCAAAATTGACCAGCTCAAAACTATGCCGGTGTTTGCCAATCCTGAAGAGGATCGCCACCCAGCAGCTTTGGTTCAAGGACAGACCGTGGGTGAGTCATTTTGTTCCCCACCTGGATGAAGTTAAGAAGAAGTTAGAGTGTTTTTGTCAAACTCAACTCAATGACTCACCCACCAGCCTGCCTATTCCCCAGCCAGCTAACACCGTGGCTATTGGGGCATTGTTTGTCATCCCGCCTGCCTCTTTGTCTGCTCCTCAGAGTTGAGCCACCGCTCCACCCGGGGAGGAGCCAAAGACTTTCACATCCTTGTTTGAACAGTTTTCTATGTGGCTTAAACGGACTGAAAAAGCCGAAAGAGCCAGCCTCCAAGCTGCTAGTCAGAGGTCCAGTACTTTCACTAGCAGCTCCTCTGACGCAACCTGGTCAGCGTATGCCCCCGACCACCAGCAGTCCTATGAGGGTACCCGTCTTGCTATCTTCACTGGGACCCGTGGAGGCCATAGACGGGGAAAAGGACTGAGACTTTGCCGCTCTCCGGCACCCCTGAGACTTTGCCGGTCTCTGGTGCCCCTGAGACCGCCCCTGATACCTCTCCAGTGACTTTGCCGGTCTCCAGAGCCCCTGAGACTGCCCCTGAGACCTCCCCAGTGACTTTGCCGGTCTCCGGCTTCCCTGAGACTGTCCCTAAAACCGCCCCAGTGACTTTGCCCTTGTCCTGCCTCCCAGAGACTATGCCCTTGTCTTCTCCCCCAGAGACTTCGCCTTTGTCGGTCTGACCTACTCCTGCCCCTCGTGCCCTGTCGGCGGTAAGACCAACTCCTGCCCCTCATGCCCTGTCGGCAGTCAGACCGACTCCTGCCCCTCGTGCCCTGTCGCCACTCCTGTCGACCCCTGTTCCCGTTGCCTGGTTGGCTGACTCCAGCCAGGCTGAACCGCCGCTGGGCCCCAGCCCAGCTGACCCGTCTCTTGACTCCAGCCCAGCTGGCCTGTTGCCTGACTCCAGCCCTGCTGACCCGCCGCCTGGCTCCTGCCCAGCTGACCCGTCGCCTGGCTCCAGCCCAGCTGACCCATCGCCTGCTCGGTCTCCAGAGGGGCTCCGCCGCCTTCGCTGTTTGTAGGATTCCTTTTTGTTTGGTATTTTTGCTTATTAAATCCTCAAACTTTACATTCCTCGTCTGTCTCTGCGTTTTGGTCCTACATTTCCTTTAGCTCGTGACAATACCCCTGTAATTAGCACACACCCTCTGGTCCCCCTTTTTGAACACAGGAACCACAACCCCCGGTCTGCCGCTCCTTTGGCACTGTCCCAGACTTCCACGCAATGTTGAAGAGACGTGTTAACCAAGACAGCCCCCCCCTCAGCTTGTGAGTTTCCCCACACCCGCCCAGCACCTCACACCCTGTGCAACTCTGGAGAAGAACAGAGTCCAACCCCTATCCAGGAGTTTGGTTCCAGAACCAAGACTGTGCGTAGAGGTAAGCCCCACCAGATCTAACTGGTAGCGCTCCACCTCCCGCACAAGTTCTGGCTCCTTCCCCCACAGCACACCCAACCCCAGCGGTTCCTCCCACAGGTGGTGGGCCCATGGGATGGAGAGATAGGTGCCACGTAGCTTTTTTGGGCTGTGCCAGGCCGGGCTCCGTGGCAAACCCGGCCACCAGGCGCTCACTGACGAGCCCTCTGTCTGGGCCTGGCTCCAGACGGGGCTCCCGGGCTTCCTCTGGACAGGGTCACTCTGTCACTCATAGGGTTTTTGAACCATTCTTCATCTGGCCCCTCACCTGACACCACTTTGCCATGGGAGACCCTACCAGGAGCAGCAAGCTCCAGACAACACAGCACTCAGGTTCATAGGGACACACAAACCTCTCCACCACGATAAGGTGATGGTTCCCGTCATCATTACATAAAGTTGTAATGCTCATTGAAAGGAAATGACTATGCCTATATTTATGTACCTTTTTATTTTTTAAGTATGATGCTGAACTGTTGTAAAAAAAAAAATTGAAATTACATTAATTATGGCTCAGGTACTGCTGCTTCCACTGTGGAAGCATGGAGCAATGCCAGAGTGAGAATGAGAGCTGGCAACATGGAGGCAAAGCAGAGACACATTCAGTGCATCTCACTTTCCTTAAATTGCATCCTTGCTTCCTCCACTTATATCCCTTCCTTGCGGAAATCATGGGAGGAGAGAGAAAACGAGGAAATGTGTTTTAGAGGGATAAGACCTCCTTTCCTCTGAAGCGTCACATGAATTCGTCAGCTGTTTGGGTGCAGATAGTAACTCCTTCTGCTGCACGGCTTCCAGGAAGGCTGCTCTCTGTATCCTTGCCTATAGCTCCTCGGAGATCCATCCTCGATCGAGAAATAAGAGCTTTCAGACGGCCTTCACAGAGAAGGGACAACATAACTTCCGGTTCAGTCAAGGACTGAGGAGCTATCAAGTAAGGGACATGGGATGCAGCCCAGAGCCTAGAGCGAGAGCTTGTGGTAGGCCATCCAGCAGCAGCATCACACATACTCTGCAGTGAATATGACCTCCCCCCATCTGGCAGACGCTATAGAGCTAGTAGGTGCAAAGCTTTCATTTGTCCCGCATCTATAGCACTACTGAACAAGTAACCATTCCAGTCCTTGTCACTATAACACTGGGATGGCTTTAACCTATGTAATCTGTGTCATTTATTCACCATGTTCAATCTCTTATAGCAGCAAGTTGCATTCTTTTATTTGTGCAATTCCCTTTCTATGTGTCATTTATTTCATAATAGGGCACGTGCAAGTACATTGTTGTCTTGTTATATATTGTCATGTACTGTACTGTCTGTGACAAACTGTGTGACTGATAACTAATGCATGTGTTTGCATGCAGCTGTTGTCAGCACTTCTGCCCAAGACAAATTCCCTACGGGACAATAAAGTTGATCTGGGGAACAGATCGGACTCAAACGCTAGACTCAAAGTCAAAAGTTTATTTGGGAAAGAGGGTAAAAGGGAGTGGGGAGTAGGATGGCGAAGGCACTTGAAGAGCGAGAGCACTAAGGGGAGGTACGGAGAGACCGGGGCCGAGAAGCCGAGGAGGAGGCACTGGGGCTGGGGAGCAGAGGAGCCGAGGAGTGGATGGTCAGGAGTGAAGACGGAGGCAGGTTGAAGCAGGGTGCCGCGTGAGGGGGACCAAATGGAGATGCCAGCTGACTCGAGATAACAGACAGGTGTGGGATGGTAACTGCGGAAAACAAACACATGTTAAGGTAAGTAGGGTTAGCTCAAAGACAGAGAAGTACAAATGTTTCGAGACAAAGCTTGCAGAGTGTTCACCAGGGTGACTGGAGTAACGATCAAGCGAAGATGGTCTGTTGAGCCGGGGTTGAAGTACTGATTGTAGATGGAGAAGGTGATTGTGGAATGAAAACCAGGTGCGCTCAATCAGCTGGCAGCAGTAGTGGGAGGAGAGAGGAAAAAAATAACAGAGACACGAGGCAGGGCCAACAGAGAACAGACAGTGGGAAAAGACTGATTGAAAAAATAGTAAACAAAACAAAAAACTCACAGCCAGCCGGCCCCAACCATCACATGATCTTATCTTATCTTCTCTTTCTTTCTTTATTTCTTTCTTTATTTTGGATAGCCCCTTGAGATGTACCATCTCATTTTCAAGGGGGTCCTCCCCCTTAAATATTAGGTTCAAATATGGAGAGTAATTTAGAAGAAATCTATAGATTCAGCCTAAATCCAATAACATCTAAATGTGTATTTTGTAAGTTTTATTTCCATCAGAGTAAAAGAAAACATGGAAGCAAAAGAGACAAAAATCTCTAAAGTGACCACAACATGAAAAAAGTGTCCTGCATTAAACAGTAACTTCATCATTTATATCGAAGGCTCCTCAGAATAATAATAACAGTGTTTTTATTATTGGTGCAGTGTTTCTTCCTGTAAAATTAACTAAATTGCGGCGACAGCCTTTTTCAGTTCAGTGTGATGATTTTTGTTGAAATATTTCAAAAAGATGTGAAGTGTTATTTATTCCAATAACACCAAAAGATTTCAAATGATTCATTGCCATTTGCAAAATAAAGATATTCTTAGTGAAACCATGTCCCTCTCCTTGGTGCAGTCACAATACTAAAAAGTCTCTGTGTGAACTGATTATTTATTAAATCTGTTAAATAATTGCTATAGGGGAAGTAAGATAAATTGGTAAGGTAGTCAGAGTTGTGTTAGATTTAACGTTTTGTTTAAATTTAATCTAAATAATTATTTATTAACTATTTGGCCTTTTTTTCCTTGAGCCCCTGCCACCCAAAATGTCCGTGCACGTCCCTGAGCTCATTATCTTTATGCACGCTTTAGTCTCGCATAGACAGACCTTTCTCCACAGCGCTGTGGAGAAGGGTCTGGCTAGTCCACACAGCATTCTGGGATGGGAGAAAAAATGCTCTGGTTTATGTGCATTTCTTTAACCCAATCACAATTGTCTATTCCTTTATTTAACATGATCGCAGACGGTGCAATTTGAAGCTACTGCTGTTGAATTATCATATCAGAAATGTCAGTTTACAGGAAAGTACTTATTTTATTATTGTAATGGTTTTTAATTATAATTAAAACTTTACTTCTGTGGTAAATTTTCTGTGTTTGACAGTTCAATGTTCCATGCTTATTAAAAGAAAAACACTTTTAATTGCTGGCTATTCATATCTATGTGCAGTTTTGATGGTATCTCATGTTATAATGCTCCATGACATGTTTTATCTGTTACACAATGAATATTGGACTTTAGCTAAAAAAAAAAAATCCCATATTGAATGGTAATCGCAATATTTGGCAGAAAAATCACAATTAAATTTTTTCCCCCAAATCGTCCAGCAGTAGTATCTATCTAGCGAGCAGAAGTGCTATCGGTGAGGTGCCTGCAGAGCCCAGAGGATACTCAAAGAGCCCCCCCCAGGTACAGCCTGTTCACCCTGCTACCACAGTCTGGGACATACCTGTCAAGTTTTGGATTTGAAAATAAGGGAAATTTTCCGGCACCCACCGCAAGCAGTCCCACCACCCCAACCAAGCTCCAGTATCCCTTACATTTTAAGACAGGTGTACAAGAAAGCTAAAATCACCACTTGATGCAGAATGCTGAAAATATTTACAATTTATAACAGTGCTTGTCTTTACATTTTATTTTCATTCCACACATTCTTTTCATTTCATATTGCTTTTCTTTTAGTTTTCTTTTCATTTCACATAACTTTTCTTTACTCTTTTAGTGAGTTATTGTATAAATTTGTTGCAGACTTTGCATTCTTTAAGATTGTTTTTGAAGGAGTGTATTTGTGGGCTGGGCCAGAGTGGTTTACAGTGTGGTTTACACGAGAGTAGAGCGCAAACAGTTCTGTTGTCTAACGTCAACCTATTCTCTGTAACAATCTTTCATACCATGCTAAACACCCTTCTCAACTTGCATTGCTATGGGGAATGCATAGTAAAGCCTTCATAAGTTTTGGCAGCACACCGTCTCTGTCGAAGCGTCCATCATCCGTCTCTGTTTTTTTTTTTTTTTTTTTTTTTTTCCTTGCGTTGTCACTCATCATCTGACCTCACACGCTAAACTCGCGACAACTGCCACCTACAGTACCTGTAGTAGGCTACTGCAGGTGGCAGTTATCGCGAGGCTAGTGAGCTGTCCTTCTACCACCAGACTACAAAGCTGCTTCCTCAAGTTCAGGCACCAGAACGACTAGTTAAGTTTATGAAAAAGATAGTGGTTTGGATTAAAACACTCCTAAGGAACACGCATTTCCTGTGTGAAAGGCTTTAGTTTTCCCCAGGAAGCGAACTCCGCTCTCTGGCTTGAAAGTCCTGTATGTTAACAACGGCAGCTGCAGACTGCTCAACGCTTAACGTCCTGCGATTGAAGTGCTCTACAGCGAAATACAGTCACTCTTTACACCGTTTTAGCTGTATTTTAACCGGACCCCTCTGGCCGCAGTTTCTCCTTTCTCTTTGTTTGTAAAACTTTCCTCCACTCCATTAGCTAACGTCTAGCTATTTGTTGTGCTAACGGCTAGTTAGCCTGTCTGCTAGCGGGGAGGTGACGCGGATCCCTCAGGATTTTTGCCTCCTTGGAATTCTATTCTATATTTTGGCAGCAGTGACGGACTATCCACAGCTTGCTAACACAAGCAGGAGCACCTGCAAATGATGAATTGTGAAGTGCAAGTGAAGAGGGATTGGTTTTTGGAGAGGGCCTCCGTCAACGTTGCTACTAGCTAAACTAGCAAGCTACACGATGCCCCCCCTCAGCTGTACACCTGGCTGTGACTCGTGCCTCCTGTTCAGCCAGAAGATAGTGGAACTTGAAGCCAGAATAGCGACTCTCCACCAGATCAAGGCAAGTGAACAGTTCCTCTACACCATTATCATTGGAAGTGCCCCTCACACACACACACTAATGTCGGATGTCTTGATTCCACTCTGCCCTGCACTACTTTCACTCCACCACGCACTAATACAACCTCTGTCCCTGTTGTCTCTCCTCGGCTTCTGCCGAGAACCCAGCCAGCTCTGCTGACCAGCTCCACTCCACGCCAGCCTGAGCCATGGCGTATAAGCAAGCACCACAGCAGGCGGTCAGGACAACGCTCAGGCCCAGCCCAACCTCTACGACTAGAAAATCGCTACACCTTTCTGATGAACGATGAGGAGTTCCCTCTGCTCTGTGGAAACCCTTCTCTGCCATGTCCCCATGCCGCTCGTCCTGGTCCATCCACACAGTCGGCGCGCCCTCACTCCTGCCCCCCCTCGGACTTAACAACTTCGATGCTGGTCATTTGAAGTTCCATGGTCAAGGACCTCTACATTCCCCCTTCACTTAGTGGGTCCCTCCAAGGTCTACTGCTTCCCTGGTGCTAAGGTCCGTGACATCCACATCATCGTGCATGTGGGCACAAACGACATCAGAGAGGGACGGTCGACAGCACTCCGGAAAGACTTCACCACTCTCATCACCACCCTGATGGGCACAGGAAAACGGATCGTCATCTCTGGGCCTCTACCTACCTACAGGAAGGGTGCTGAGAGATGGTCCAGACTGTTCTGGCTCCACACCTGGCTGGAACCACTCTGCGCTTCCCTGAGCATTCCCTATGTCGACAACTTCAACTTGTTCTGGGAAAGGCCCAGCCTGCTGAAGCATGATGGTCTCCACCCAAACCGACATAGAGCCAGGCTGCTATCTGACAACATTAAGACCACACTGAAAGGTAAGTATTGACATTCTGTTGAAAATATCACAGATTCATGCCCCTCAGGTATTGATCCTAATGGCACTTTACAAGTGGATGAATCTGAAAATGTTTTCTGCAGGGTAACATGTAGTACTAGTACTATTCCAGTTATAATCAACAATAGACCATACAAAGTGGTGAATCCCCTAAGTAATAAGAAGTTGACTGCAAACATAGTCAATTTAGCATCCAGTTCACGTCAGCCACAGCCTGTCCCAAAAAATTTGACGGTGTCTGTTCCTCGACTCAGATCATTTAAATCAAAGGTAACCAAAAGAGGGGCAATACTTAACAACATAATTGGAATTAAAACAACCACTGCAATGATAGAACGTGATAGGAAAATTAGATGTGGACTACTAACTATCAGATCTCTGTCTTCTAAAGCAGTACTAGTAAACAAATTGATATCCGATAATCAAATTGATCTATTCTGTCTTACTGAAACCTGGCTGTGCCATGAAGAATATCTTAGTCTAAATGAAGCGACTCCTCCCAGTCATATTAATACTCAAATTCCAAGAGGCTCAGGCCGAGGAGGGGGAGTAGCAGCCATATTTGATTCAAGCCTGTTAATTAATCCTAAACCTAAACTAAATTATAACTCTTTTGAAAGCCTTGTTCTTAATCTTCAACATCCAACATGGAAAACAGTACAGCCAATTATATTTGTTGTTGTCTACCGAGCACCAGGTCCATATTTTTATCGGAATTCTCAGAGTTTTTATCATGTGTAGTCCTTAAATCAGACAAAGTACTTATTGTAGGTGATTTTAATATCCATGTGGACGTTGACAGCAATAGCCTTAGTACTGCTTTCAACTCACTACTAGATTCAATTGGTTTCAGTCAGAGTGTGCATGAGGCCACGCACTGTTTTAACCACCCCCTCGATCTTGTGCTGGCATATGGCATCAAAATTGAAGATGTAATAGTATTCCCGCAAAATCCTTTATTATCAGATAACTTCTTAATAACTTTCGAATTATTAATACCCGATTATACGATTAGATAAAAGCTTTTACACTAGATGCCTATCTGACAGTGCTATAGCTAAATTTAAGGAAACTATTCCAACAGCACTAAACTCATTACTGTGCTTTAATAAAACAGAGGACCTTTATGTAAACTTTAGTCCGTCTCAAATTGATAATTGTGTAGATGGTGCTACGGCCTGCCTACGGACAGAGTCTCTGTTGCTCCCCTCAAAAACAAGACGATGAAGCAAAGGAAACTAGCACCTTGGTATAACTCCCAAACTCGTAAATTAAGGTAGTAAAGTAAAGTAAATGGCGTTCCACCAAACTGGAAGAATCTCGTTTAGATTGGCAAGACAGTCTGAAAACCTATAGGAAGGCCCTAAGAAAAGCCAGATCAGACTATTATTCATCACTGATAGAAGAAAATAAGAACAACCCAAGATTTCTTTTCAGCACTGTAGCCAGGCTGACAGATAGCCACAGCTCTACTGAGCCTTCTATTCCGATAGCTCTGAGTAGTGATGACTTCATGAGCTTCTTTAATGATAAAATTATAACAATTAGAGATACTATTCATCACCTCTTGCCCTCAACCTCTAACGGTTCACCGTTAAATGACAGACTGCTAGAAAGAACGACTAGACCTGACATATACTTAAACTGCTTTTATCCTATAAACCTTCAACAACTAATGTTAAAGGTCTCTTCAGCTAAGCCAACTACCTGTCTCTTAGACCCCATCCCAACGAAGCTACTTAAGTGTTACCTATGGTTAATACTTTGTTACTAGATGTGATCAGTATGTCTCTATTAACAGGTTATGTACTGCAGTCATTTAAAGTAGCTGTGATAAAACCTCTTCTGAAAAAACCCACCCTCGATCCTGAGGTCTTAGCCAACTATAGACCTATATCTAACCTTTCCTTTCTCTCCAAGATCCTTGAGAAGGTAGGTGCCAATCAGTTATGTGATTTTCTACATAGAAATAGCTTATTTGAGGACTTTCAGTCAGGATTTAGAAAGCATCATAGCACAGAGACGGCACTGGTGAAAATTACTAACGACCTTCTAAGTGCTTCAGACAAAGGACTTTTCTCCGTACTTGTCTTATTAGCTCTTAGTGCTGTATTTGACACTATTGACCATACCATCCTGTTACAGAGATTGGAACATTTAGTTGGCATTAAAGGAATTACTCTAAGCTGGTTTAAATCCTATTTCTCTGACCAATCTCAAGTTGTTAATGTTAACAATAAATCCTCCAGGTACGCTAAAGTTAGCCATGGCGTTCCACAAGGCTCAGTGCTTGGACCAATTCTATTCTCCTTATATATGCTTCCTCTTGGTAATATTATTAGGAAACACTCAATTAACTTTCACTGTTATGCGGATGATACCCAATTATACTTATCAATCAAGCCAGACGAAACTAGTCAGTTAGCTAAACTTCAAGTATGCGTTAAAGATATAAAATAATGGATGGCCTACAATTTTCTGATGTTAAACTCAAACAAAACTGAAGTTATTGTGCTGGCCCTAAACACCTCCAAACCTCATTATCCGAAGATATCATTAATCTGGATGGTATTGCCCTGGCCTCCAGCACTACTGTCAGAAATCTCGTAGTTATTTTTGATCAGGATATATCCTTTAATGCCCACTTAAAACAAACCTCTAGAACAGCTTTTTTTCACCTTCGTAACATTGCTAAAATTAGGAACATCCTGTCTCAAAACGATGCTGAAAAACAAGTCCATGCATTCGTTACTTCCAGGCTGGACTGTTGTAATTCCCTATTATCAGGATGCTCAAATAAAACCCTTGACTCTCCAGCTGATCCAGAATGCTGAAGCACGTGTTCTGACAAAAACTAAGAAAAGAGATCATATTTCTCCTGTATTAGCTTCTCTGCATTGGCTTCCTGTAAAATCCAGGATTGACTTTAAAATCCTTCTTCTGACCTACAAAGCTCTAAATGGTCAAGCACCTTCATATCTTGAGGAGCTCTTAGTACCTCATTGTCCCACTAGAGCACTGCGCTCCCAGAATGCAGAGTTACTTGTGGTTCCTAGAGTCTCTAAAAGCAGAATGGAAGCCAGAGCCTTCAGCTACCAAGCTCCTCTCCTGTGGAACGAGCTCCCAATCTGGGTTCGGGTGGCAGACACCGTCACCACATTTAAGACTAAATTGAAAACTCTCCTCTTTGATGAAGCTTATAGTTAAGGAGTGAGGAGTTGCAGTGTATGCCTAGACCAGCGGGGCAGGGTGTATAGCTGCAGACACAGCACCCCTGAATTTTCTCTGCTTCTCTTTATAGTCATTTTTTTTTTATTATATAATATTATTTTTTTTTAAAAAAAAAAGGGGGCCCAAAAAACACAATCTCTGGGGGAAAAACTCACCCCCCCCCCCCCCCCTTTTTTTACCTTTTTTTTTTTTTTTTTTTTTTTTTTTTTTTTTTTTTTTTTTTTTATTTTTTAATTTTTTATATAATAAAAAAAAAAAAAAACTCTTCTCCAAACAAAAAACCCCCCCCTTCTGGGGGCTTAGTTTACCTTTTTTTTTTTTTTTTTTTTTTTTTTTTTTTTTTTTTTTTTTTTTTTTTTTTTTTTTTTTTTTTTTTTTTTTTTTTTTTTTTTTTTTTTTTTTTTTTTTTTTTTTTTTTTTTTTTTTTTTTTTTTTTTTTTTTTTTTTTTTTTTTTTTTTTTTTTTTTTTTTTTTTTTTTTTTTTTTTTTTTTTTTTTTTTTTTTTTTTTTTTTTTTTTTTTTTTTTTTTTTTTTTTTTGATTTTTTTTTTTTTTTTTTTTTTTTTTTTTTTTTTTTTTTTTTTTTTTTTTTTTTTTTTTTTTTTTTTTTTTTTTTTTTTTTTTTTTTTTTTTTTTTTTTTTTTTTTTTTTTTTTTTTTTTTTTTTTTTTTTTTTTTTTTTTTTTTTTTTTTTTTTTTTTTTTTTTTTTTTTTTTTTTTTTTTTTTTTTTTTTTTTTTTTTTTTTTTTTTTTTTTTTTTTTTTTTTTTTTTTTTTTTTTGTCGCTGTTAAATTTTTTTTTTTTGCTTTTCACCAACTGCAAGAGCCAGGCGGACGCAGGCGGACCCAGTGCATGCTGGGAAACGCCAGCCTCTCAGCTGATCGAACAGCTGATTGGTTCAGAATCGACTCAACATGATGACGTTTTATATAAACTTTTTATTGATTTTGAATCAGAGGGATTTGAACTGCTATTTGTCTGATTTAAAGGCTTATTCTGTACAGAACACGTGTGGCTGATAGTTATGTTTAGAAGTCAGAGAGACTAAGGGCTAGATTTATCAAGCCGTTTGCACCTGTTTCCAGGCGCTAATTGGTCGCAAAAACGGATGTAACCGATGCGGGCTATTTACAAACAAGGCGCACTTGGGTAAAATCGCAGATTGTCTGCCACATGAGCGAGAAGAGACGAGTTGCGCTTTCAATATGCGTTCGTGGGAGGGTCGTGGGGAAAGTGGGAGTTCCACCCAAAAAGGTGGGAGGATAAGCGCAAAGTGCACCTAATTATATATTCCGTGGTATTTATAAAGACAGTCAGTAAGAGCGCGCCTCTATTCTGCGGGGGAAATTCTCCGCCTCTTTAAACCAGCCGCAATCGAGTTTCCTCGTAGACCTTTATGCCGCTGGTGAAATGGCAACAGCAATTTGAGCAAGACGAAGACATAGGCGCAGGCTGAAAATATTTTTAACACAAGAATCACACTTTGTCAGTGAATAATATATAAAAAAAACAAAAAAAACTTTAAATAATTAAAAAAAAAAAAAAAAAAAAAAAAAAAAAAAAAAAAAAAAAAAAAATTTTTTTTTTTTTTTTTTTTTTTTAATTTTTGTTTTTTTTTTTTAACACAATATTTAGCGTTACAGATCAAGCAGACATGCAATATTAGAGTTACTGGAAGAAATCAAAGATGAAATTGAATCTCCCACTCAGCGTTCACATCCCATTCCAGCAGTTGTTAAACTCCTCGCTACATTACAAATATTGGCATCAGGATCATTTCAAACAGTCATAGCATCAGCAGTGGGAATATCGCAGTCTGCACTCAGCCATATCATAGCACCAGTACCACTTTGCTACAGCGCAATTTACGGTCTAGTGGGCGGAGAAAGACGCTGATTGCCTGATGGGTGTCAGGGTTGATAAATACTACGCAAACTGTGGAAGCATAGCGTGCGCTATTACCGAACTCGCATAAACAGACGCAGCGCAAACTGCGCTAGTGTTAGTAAATCAGGCCCTAAATCTGTTCAGATTATGGATCATCTACAGTGTGTTGTTAATTAAAATCAGTGACAAATCAGATGTGGAGAATTTTGACAGCTACTCTGTCATAATAAAATCAACTGGAGACTGTGTAGGAGCAGATATATGGGTCTGATAACATTTTATTAAATCAGAATCGGACCACAGTGTTTCTGTCACTTCCTGTTCAGACTGAAGGCTGCTGGAATCAGCTGGAAAACTGTCCGACTTGAGAGCGGATTTTTGTCCCCACCCCCGGCTGCTGCCGCCTGCTCTCGTCTACTTTACAGGCGAGGCGCAGTTCATCTTGAAGGAGCCTAATGACTGCCGGGGAAGTTCCTTCCTTTCTTCTTATGACACAATGAGTTGCTCTCTCCTCTCTCTTTTCTTTTGTTTCCTTTTGTATGCATCCTGTCCCAGAAATGCTTGTTACTAACCTAGCTCTGGGGAGTTTACTCCCCGGAGTCCTTATGTTTCTTCTTCACCCAGAACATCGCCTTGGATTAGGGTGACACCAAGATCTGGGTCTTGGGTGCAGCTGTCGCTGTGGACCGGCTACACCCTGCTACGCTCTGCGATGCCCTGCGATGCCCTGCTGCGTCCTGCTGCATCCTGCCGTGTCCACTGCATCCACCCATGCTCTGCTGTGCCACGCTACATCCCGTAACGCCCTGCTGTGCTCGGCTATGACATGAACTACTACGACTACCATGTAGTCACTGTTCCATTATCTTTATTATGACTATTATTTCCACTGTTCATCATAACCCCAACCGGCACCATCAGACACCGCCTACCAAAAGTCTGGGTCTGCCAAGGTTTCTTCCTAAAAGGGAGTTTCTCCTCGCCACTGTCGCTATAGCTACTGCTAATGCTTGCTCTTGGGGGAATTATTGGAATTGTTGGGGCTTTGTAAATTATAGAGTGTGGTCTAGACCTACTCTATCTGTAAAGTATCTCGAGATAACTCTTGTTATTATTTGATACTATAAATAAAATTTAATTGAAATTGAATTAACACCCACCCAAATAACTAATCAGTATGATGTGTGTTTTTTTTGTCAAAGCTTGGTACAACTAAAGTCACCAATTCTAATTCATGCTTGTATTGCATTCCATTGTTGTCAGGATTTTTGAGCCACAAGCAGTTGTGGATGAGAAGTGCTGGTAAGAATCATTTTAGTAATATGGCCACATCAGCTGTAGGCTACTCATTAAAGCAACACTAGAGAACATTTCCCGCTTCATTCCCACTACAGGTTGTCTCATTGGAACTACAGCTCGCGCTACCCTAAAATTGCATAATGTAATGTAATGTAATGGACAATTCCGCTTCCAACCTGTAGTGGGACCGAAGTGGGAAAAGTTCTCTAGTGTTGCTTTAATTTATAACAACAGTAAAATATGAACAGAGGAGCTTTGCTACACTTCGTGCTGTGCACCTTTATGAAAACAACGGCCACAGATTGGGATTGTTTAATTTTTCTTCAAAAATACTGTATATACCATCAGAATAATTTTATGCTTGATTATCACATACAAATTCTATGCATAGAAGCTTTATGCATATCATGTTTTCTTCGACATCTAACCTAGTGGTGCAAGAAGTTCTTTGCCTGCTTTTTATAATTATACACTTTTAACATAGAACCCTTCAAAAGGCCACCCAGTATCACAGTTAAGGCCTACCACCACCTTTACATTGAAATGCAGTTATTGAAGCATACATGTGTTTTAGGTTTGGGCTTTGATGTGCAAACAACACATTGTTTCCTTCATACTGTCTGTCTGTGTGTACCCCTCTGACTGAAGCTCTCTGTTTTAGCGCCTGTCTCTTTAAGGGGCAGCAGTAGCTCAGACTGTAGGGACTTGACTTGGGAACCCAAGGGTCGGTGGTTTATGAAGTTTTGGACTGGTAGCTGGAGAGGTGCCAGTTCACCTCCTGAGCACTGCTGAGATGGCCTTGAGCAAGGCACTGAGCCCCCTCACTCTGACGTCTCTACATTAGTGCATGTATAAGGTCCTGTTTGTGCATGTGTGCTTGTGTGTTAAACAACAGATCGTAAAAATTTCCACTTGGGGATCATTAAAGTATAAAGTTTGTCTCCTTCTTCTTTTAAGCCCCCCTCCTGAAAAAGCCCAGTCTGCTCTGATTGGCTTGCGAGAAAAATATGGCGCACCTTTGCAAAGGTAGTTCTAAAGCTGTGGGTGGAGATACTCAGATGTGGGCGGTTTATTCTAATGAGCCTGCATGTGACAGAGGAAGGGAAGCCAAATCAGAATGGCTTGTTAAATAACATGTTTTCAGATCCAGACACTCCAGATAGCCATATTTATGTGCACAAGCACAGAAAAAGTAAGTTTTTCATGATCTGCCCTCATAAAGTATTTAATGTGGATTCATCATTCATTAATCGGGCCAATCCCGATGCGACTGATCGAAGCATCCCTAGTAAGAACTTGTGAAATGGCAGATTTAAAAGAGCAAATACTGATGGAGGTAAAATGGCAGAGAAGATGAACACATAGGGGTAAATACAGACAGAATGTAATGAGAGAGGTGATGAATGATGGCAGATGCTGCATGGAGACGAACAAATGGACATGAAGGCAGGATGGAGATATGCATGCAGCCGATTGATGTCCGATGATGGTAAGGTAATTCATGGTTTTTCTCCCATCACTAAAGTCTGTAAAACATGAGAGAGTATGTGTTTCTGTTAAGCTCTAAACAGAAATGTTGAAATGTTTTCATCCACATCAGACAAACTGGCAACTCCTTTATAAGAGTTATTTGCATGTGTTGTGTGAGATACACATATAAACCTCATGGAAGCTCTTTTTTTCTTGCATTGCCTTTGGAATCCAATATCTTTTACTCAGGAGTTCCAACAGTGCAATAGTAGGGGTTTACCTAAGTATTCATAGTAAAACAGTTAAATGTAGTTTATATCTCAACTTGTTAACTGTCACTCAATTGTGTCTAGCGGAAGTTATTAAAAAATAGGGATAATTTGTCATGATTTTCTCATGAAATAAATGAGGTAAGCTCAATAACAAGTACTGAAATCAGTGCACGAACAATAGGTTTGGCTGGTTATGGAACTGAGTAAAATGGTGCTAAATGAAAACCAGTGTCAAATGGCAAAATTACATTTGACTTTGCCCTAACCTATTAAAGCTGTGTATTGATGGAAACAACATAGTGATGACTTTGCTAATCTTAACCATACTGCAGTTGCGATTGGCAAATCGTGTAGAAATAAAAAACTTTTGCCTTGGACCTTTTTGCAGAATCGTTGAGTATCAAAATTAGAGTTAAATTCTTGTCTAGTGATGGGGTTAGCCAATTAATTGTATTCTGCCTATTAGGTATTGAACAAATAAGTATTATAAGTTTTTCTATGATTGATATAGTTGGTATAGTTTCGATTAAAAGACAGTATTTCTGTTTTGGGGTTTATTTTTCTTTTTAAAATGTGGGTTGGGGTGGAAAGGGCTTGGAACGGTGTCTCTTTATTCTTTATTTTATTTGGTGAGTTCTGTTAAAAGTTGAAAACCTAAAAATCAAACATATTTTACAGGACAGTATTTGGTCCAAATCTAAATCTAATGCTCAACTTTCATTGTTTCATTGTCATGGAATAAGCAGGATACTGTAACTCACTTCTAGCCTTGTATGCAGTAATGAAAAAATAATAATGGAATATCTCTACTTCAGTAGAACACCATGTTTTTTTGATAACTTTTTGTTTTTGTTATATGTCTGAAGCTTGCTCTTGAGGGAATTACTGTAATTGTTGGGGTTTTGGAATTTATAGAGTGTGGTCTAGACCTGATCTGTAAAGTGTCTCGAGATAACTCTGTTATGATTTGATACTATAAATAAAATTGAATTGAATTGAAGATGCTATATGCAAAGTTTCAGGCAGATCGGGCGAAAACCACAGGAAGAGTTAAAAGAAAAGTAGGTTTTGAACATTCCACGGGGAAATGGGCGTATCTTATGTCATGTGATTCATCTTAATTCAAGAAAAGTGGAAATGTAAGGCTTTTAAATGTGCGATGTGTAATGTAAGAGTTATCTGCCAAAACCCATCTACCTTGATTATAGAGGCACCTGTTGGTCCACATAGGTCATTTTTGATTTGTGAGGTGTAACATTTTGTTGACCTGGCCTTACAGTTTTCCATATTTCTTTGAGTTTATAAAGGATTTCATTGACTGTATTTATGTGCTTTGAATCTTACAATTTTCTCTTCTTGTCCTGGTGGACTCCTGAGAAAGATGCAAATAGGAGCAAAAATAATATCCACTATTCCAATGATGGTCATCAGCCAGGGGAAGCCAATACTCTCAGCTATGGCTCCTCCGATTGATGGACCTGCATCAGTCAGGGACAGATCACATACAATACTTGTTTAGTTTGGCTTGTTCGATTAGAGCAGCACTTTGCATTGCAACTGACAGAGACCGACAGAGACCCAAACATTATTCCTGGTCTACAAAGCAGTGGTCCTCCCCACCCTGCTGTATGGGTGAGAATCATGGACCACCTACAGCAGGCACCTGAGAAACCTGGAGCAACATTATCAAAGACACTTAAGGAAGATTCTGAGGATCAACTGGGAGGCATGACGTACTAACATCAGTGTTTTGGAGGAAGAAGTACCAACTTCGATGGACTGGCCATGTTATTCGCATGTCAAACACCCAAACAGATCCTATACTCCCAATTGAAAGAAAGTCGGCAAGCCCAAATGGTTCAAGGACAATATTAAGATCAGCCTAATTAAGTTCAAAATTCCAGTAAGCAACTGGGAGCAGATCGCTTTGGACAGGCGTCGCTGTAAGAAAACTGTGCAGGAAGGACCTGTGCACCATGAAATGGAACTCCACTGTGTCGCATAGACAAAGTGACAGCCCCGAAAGGAAAAAGAGAAAAAGGCTCCTCTACCACTCACCACCTCCACTTTCCCCTGTCCACACTGCACCAAAATATGTGGATCACGTATTGGCCTGAACAGCCATCTAAACACCCACTAGAAGACGACCCTACGGAGAGACAGTCATACTCGTTTCGAATGACCGCCAATGATGATGATAATGATGATGATGGTGGTGGTGTGTGTGTGTGTGTGTGTGTGTGTGTGTGTGTGTGTGTGTGTGTTTGTGTGTGTGTGTATCCCTTGACCTTGTGTATATAAAAATGGAATAATGTAATCAGCAAACTTAACATTTGCAAGAACTTTTCCCACCGAACCCAACCCTACGCTTGCACTACACGCGCTACGCTGGTCGACGTAATGACGCCGCTGTTGATTACGGGAAGGTGTTTACGTAGGTGGAGCATTCAATGCAGTAGGCTGTGAGAAAGTTAAAATGGAACTCGTGAGCAAAAAAAGTGTTGTTTGGCAGTACTTTCAGTCAAAAGAAGGCAATTCAATTCCAGCTACATGTTCAATTTGCAATGACGATTTGTTTCGTGGTGGCAAGAACCAAGATACCAAGATAAGATAAAATCAATAACTAATGCATCTGTTAAATCTGTACCTAAGCAAATTAAAGTTAATAATGAAATCTTACAAGAACCTCTTTTAATGGCCCAAGCCTTTAATACTCACTTTTCATCAGTCTCTTCTATATTTCCTGAATCATCTATTTGCGGTAATTTACAACCTAATAAATCACTGACTATTAACAGTATATTTTCTTTTAGGCGTATCACACCTGTTGAGGTACAGACTGTTATTAATGATCTTAAAATGAGTACTGGTTCTGGGTTGGATGGTATCGAAGCTAGATTCTTAAAATGATCATCTCATGTACTTATGTATCCTTTATGTGATCTTTTTAATATGTCTTTGTCTACCTATGAATTACCCAATATCTGGAAATGTTCACGTATTATTCCTTTACATTAAGGAGGCGAGGTACTAGATTTGAACAACTATAGACCAATTTCTATTATCAGCTCTGTTGTTAAAGTGTTCGAAAAATTAATTTATAATCAATTGTCATGTTATCTTAATGAAAACAATATCCTTTCACCTTTTCAGTCTGGTTTTCGTTCTAATCACTCTACAACTACTGCACTGCTAAAACTAACCAACGATATTCTTACCGCCTCGGACAATTTGGAACTAACTGGTGCTATTTTCATTGATTTGACAAAGGCTTTTGATTTGGTCAGTCATTACATTCTTCTAGATAAACCTTACGCTATTGGCCTTTCATGCACTGCGTTACTTTGGTTTAACTCATATCTTCACAATAGAAAACAATGTGTTGTTATTAATGGAATCAAATCTGACACTCTAACTCAGCAGTGTGGTGTGCCTCAAGGATCAATACTTGGTCCACTTCTTTTTTCCATATTTATTAATGATCTTCCTTCTATCTGTAAGTGTTCTTTTCAGCTTCATGCTGATGATACGGTTATATACACTTCACATACAAGTTTAGTACAGATTGAAACAGATTTACAGTCTGATTTTAATAACTTACAAAACTGGCTTGCAGTTAATAAGTTACTTCTCAATAAAACCAAAACACATACTATGATTTTTGGCACTCGACAGAACATTAAACTTAAATACAAATCACATTTATTTCATATTTCTTGTCTTGATGGCATTACATTGCAGAAAGTTGACCATATTAAATACCTGGGCTTATACTTTGACTCTGAACTTTCTTTTAATTATCATATTAATCATATTGTACATAAATTGAATTATAGTCTTAGTCTTCTTTTCCATTCAAGAAACTGTTTTCCATTTAAGGTCAGAAAAAGAATTGCCCTTCAACTTATATTGCCAATAATGGATTATGCTGATTCAGTGTACTGCATTGCTTCTAATTCCTCTCTTACTCCTCTTACTAGAGTGTATAATAGATTGTGTAGATTTATTCTTAACTGTGCATTTACAACTCATCACTGTATAATGTATGAACTTCTTGACTTGCCCACACCATTTATAAGAAGACAGATTCATTGGTTGCACTTTGTCTTTAAGTGTGTTCATTTCAATTATCCTATTTATCTAAAACAGTTTTTGGTTCCTTTTTCCTCCACTCATCATTTAAGACATACTGTACAGCTTTTCTTTTCAGTACCTCATGTTTCTAAGTCTAGATCAAAAAATGCTTTTATGTTTAAAGCACCTTCTGATTGGAATAACTTACCAGTAAATATTTGCTCCATTTCAACTTTCAGACTGTTCAAACATGCCTTGGCAATTCATTTTCATACTAACTGTACATGTAGACTTTAATTCTCTCCAGTTGTATCTCATTCTTCACTTTTCTTTTCTTATTGAACCACTTAATTTCACTTTTCCAACAGTAACGTTTGTTATATGTTGATGTATCATTATTCCCTGTTATTTATTATATTGTAATTGTAGGCTCTGTGTGTGTTTTTATTTTTTTTTATTTTTTTTATTTTAATTTTTTTGTTTGTTTTGTGTTTTGTTTATTATGTTGTTTGTATGTCTGTAGTGTTTATTGTTGTATTTTGTTCAGGACCCCCTCGAAAACGAGATGGCACATCTCAAGGGGTTATCCTAATAAAAGAATTTCAAAAAAAAGAATTTCAAAGAACCCTAAACAATACACAACATTGCCGCTGTTAAAACATTTGCGTATGAGACATCCGAAAGAATACGAGTTGTGCATGAAGGAATATACAGACAGCAGGCAAAATGCAGCAACTTCAGGTACGGCAAAGGAAGGACAGTCACAGCTAAAAACTTTGACAATGTGTTGACAATTTATTTACTTCATTAATGTGTTTACTGTGTTAATGGCCTGAGGATGGGAGTAGGATTTGTTATTCGGTTTCGGATTCGGCAGATTCTTAACCAGTGGATTCAGTATTCGGCCGAACCCCAAAAATCTGGATTCCGTGCATCCCTAATCTGGTGTGGCCACCAGCTTCATTAAGTACTGCAGCGCATCTTCTCCTCATGTACTTCACCAGACTGGCCAGTTCTTGTGGTTGTTTTTGCCATCCTGTACCTGTCCCGCAGGTGTGCTATTCAGATGTACCGATCCTATGCAGGTGTTGTTACACGTGGTCTACCACTGCAAGGACGATCAGCTGTGCTTCCTGTCTCCCTGTAGCGTTGTTTTAGGCGTCTCACAGTAGGGACATTGCAATGTATTGCCCTAGCCATATCTGCTGTCCTCATGCCTCCTTGCACCATGTCTAAGGCAAGTTCACACAGATTAGCAGGGACCCTGGGCATCTTTCTTTTGGTGTTTTTCAGTCAGTAGAAAGGTCTCTTTACTTTCCTAATTTTCTTATAACTGTGACCTTAACTGCCTACCGCCTGCAAGCTGTTATTGTCTTTTCGACTGTTCAACAGGTGCATGTTCATTAATTGTTTATGGTTTATTGAACAAGCATGGAAAACATTGTTTAAACCCTTTACAATGAAGATCTCTAAAGTTATTTAGATTTTTACAAAAGTATCTTTAAAGCTATACTATGTGAATTTTCCCTCTTCGGTCCCCCTACAGGTTGTCTCATTGTAACTACAGGCGCGCAAGCTGTAGTTCCAATTAGATAACCTGTAGTGGGACCAAAGAGGGAAAAGTTACATAGTGTTGCTTTAAAATACAGTGTCCTGATAAAGGGGCGTTTCTTTTTTTGTTGAGTTCCATTCCAAATATTCTGAGTCAGTATTCTAGGTTAAATGCTGTTATTTGTAACATGGAAACACATACTGTACTTGCTGTGTAATAATCAAAAATTAGTGCTAGAAGATGCATAACCACCTGTTTCTATTTAATGTCATGGTTACATTGCTTTAACCTAGACACCAAGTACCACAACCATTAGCTGGAAACACATATGGTCATGTCCTAATAATTAATGAGTCAGGCCAAAATCAAGATGAGCCAAAGATTTCTAGGGATTGGACACTTTCTGTTGCTTTTCAAATTCAAAGTCACTTTAGAGGTATCATAATAGTCGATAATATTGCTAAGGTTTCATGGTTCCTTCTTACCTAAAGCAAATCCCATGCACAAAGCCACATCAGCAATGGCATACACACTTCCATAAACAGACACATGGCGCAGGTCCACCAGGTCACCCATGATAGGCATCATAGACAAGTCCACCATGCCTGTAACACAACACAGACTATATAGCTCTTACATGCTCAGCCATGGGAACACTTGTACTTCAGGGTTTCCTTTAGGGTTAACTTTGCAGTTAAGGCGGCTGCCTAAACAACACTTGCCTGCTGACTAAGTCATAAAAAAAAAAAGAAAGTATATGAGCGATATCCGCCATGTTACCCTGTTTTCTCCCTTTCATTCCAAACCGTGACCAACGCCAGTCTCCCTTCTCTGCAGAACGCATTAAAAAAAGAAATAATAAAAAAGTGCCATGAATTGGAAAAAAATCTGTTTTTACAATCTTTACATATGTGATATGCCTCCAAATCACGTGATGCGTCCGAACAGCCGCATCTGGTGGTTGAATGTCATTGCGCTATCTATCATCGTTTGCCACAGTCTGCAACACACCACACACACTGTGTACAAGACTTAAACTTATTCCACCAACTCTGCACCGGTCGCATCTACACATCTGCTTTTCTTTTTCTCTATCCCTCTTCTGCTCACTTATGACACACACAGACCTCTCTTAAAGCTCTACCGGAAAACCCCATACCGCCTTAACTAACAAATTTTCTTCGGGAAACCCTGTACTTGATAAGCACAGTATTACATTTATGACTTACCAATAGCAAAACCAACACCTAAGGTTGGAACAATCAGACCATAGATGTTGTTGGCAAATGGAACCTAGAACAGAACAGATTTATGAAAATGTAAATTTATGTTTATTCAATTTGAATGTATTCATTTGTATTGGAGTGTAAACGACAAACATTTTCCATTTGACAGCGATGCTGGCTGCTTTTTGATATTAGCTTTGAAATCACTGTGAATTCAGACTCCCATTGGCAGAATGAGGGGTGAATGAATTTGGAGAGTCATGAGATATAGAACAGGTGGATAATGTGGACAATCTGGATGTCTTTTACCCTAGAAAAACTGTTCCAACCCTCTCAATGCTTTTTTGTATGTTAAAATCCTAACCTGGCTTTAAGAATATAAACCTTTTAGACTTAGTGTACATATAATGCTTTACATTCTGCATGTAGTGGCTCTACTGTTGTGTTTCTACTGGCTGAGGAATGTAAAATATTTCAGGACTGATGCATCTTAATATGTGTATGAATTATTAGATATTATACAACAAGTAGATCCAGGCAATCTGATTGGTTAACTAGACATTTGTGCTCATCACTAAAAATATTATTCCGCCATTTCCATGGCAACATTGTAACTTCCAGAATGAAGTCAGAAACCAGAAGGCTACAATATTGATTCATTGATCATTTTGTTGTTCATTTTGATTCATATGGTGGACCTAGATGATTTTGATGAATGATTGGAGGAGGATGAGAAGAACACAAAAGCAAACAATTATTTAATTATCTAGTTAACAGTTATTGGAAATGTTTGGATCACATCAGCTGTGCCGGTGAGTGTTCGCGGTGTGAAGTTGGCGGATGTAGGAGCTAAATCTGTCCATGGAACAATGATTATAGTCAGAGAGGGAAAGTAACGAAATACATTTCCTCTCTCAAGTTTTTAAAATTTGTATTTTAAAATGTACTTCATTACGTTTTGAATTAAGTATTGTATTTCGCTACATTACAAATCCTATCCATTACTGAGTAAAAAAAAACAAAAAAAAAACAAAATCGTGACCGGAACAACTACACCAGATCTGGGCATTCTTTTTTTGTGCGAATGTATGCAGCTTCTTCTTCTCTGGTTGCAAGTCGCAATTAAAAAGAAGTAGAAGAACTGCAATGTGTCGGACGGTCGGACCCATAGACAGTAAGAAAGGTCGGACTCCTGTGTCGGCGAACTGAGTTGGAGACGTTAGCATAGACATGAATGAGCTGTTATCTCTCAAAAATGTCAGCTCATGGGAAAGAAAAAAAGGTTGATACAGAGTGAAGAGTTTTTAACCAAACATGGACTTCTAAGTATTTATTTACTGAAGTCAAAGGTAAAGCTGTGTGCTTAGTTTGAGGAGAACAGATAGCTGTGTTAAACGATTATAATTTGAATCGTCGCTACAATACTAAACGTGGTGTTTAGTATTGTAGTGACGATTCAAATTATAATCGCAGAGAAATACAACAACTTGACTGATGCAGAGTGGGCATGGACATTTGAAGCTTTGCTAGTTATGCTGCAAAAGCAACAAGGCATCCAGGGATGCAGCAGTCAAGACCAGCTTGTGATATCCCACAAAATATGCCCAGAAAAAAAAGAGATGTTTGAGAATGTGCCGCTTATATAAAATTAATATTGTTGTGCTTTAGCTTCCGGCGGGATGGAGGTGCGTGGATATATTGAGACACACGACAAAGCATCTTCTTTTACGAACTTCACTTGGCTCCGGTAACAGGTTAGTTTACAATCACAGCTGATGTTGTTCTGGATGATACACTGCGTTGTTTTGGCCTCTAGCTCTGGCACAGACATTGTTTAGCAGTGTCCATGCAGGGAGCCATGAGTGCCGTAAAACTAGTAGAACTGAAAGACAAGTCTCGCGATGGTAACACGTTATCTAGATAGCTGAGTGGCTTTCACTGACTTGGCTCGGAAAAATTTAAATAAAATAGAAGACTATGTTTATGAGCTTATGAACAGCTTAACTGCCTTACACTACCCCCCTTTTTGGAGTGCTGAGTCCCTTCAGTACAGGTAATGTAGGGAAAACTGATTAGAAATTAAGTAATTACAGTAAGCTTAACCCAAGTTGCTGAAAAAGCTTATGCCATAAGGGCAATAAAACACAAATCACATTCCTTAGATCAGTTTTAAGTGTTTAACAGTCAACTAACAACTTTTAGCTTAATGTGACATAACTAATGTCTGAACCTCTCTGGTCTATTTACTATGCGACCACTAGATGTTTTAACAGTCTTTTCCAAGGAGTCTGTATCACCTCTTCTTCTTCCTGGCTGGCACCCCGGACCCTTGGAATGGGATGCCTCGCTTGGACCATTGGAAGGGGACACCTCGCCTGGATCACCTGGCAGTGGCAGCGTTGGCACCAAGGTAACGTCCTCTTCATTTGGTTGGAGGTCTGGGTCTTGGCACTGCTGCAGCATTTTACTTTTTTGGCGTGAAACCCAGACTGGTATTATTTCACTGTCATAGGGCTTGAGTCTGTCATGATGCATTAATGTGCTGCGTTTGGGGCCTTGAATCTCGTACAGTACAGGACCACAGCGTGCTGCAACAATCAGGGGGCCCTTCCATAGTGCTTGGAGCTTTGGGCTTAGTACTTTCTTTTTCGTTTCGTCTTTGACGAACACCAGGTCTCCAACACTATAGGAGTGTTCTCTTGCTCGAAGGTCATGCACTTTCTTTTGTTGCTCTTGTGCAGCATGGAGGTGCTCTCTTGCCATACTGCGCAATTCTTTTAAGCCTTCTTCCAGATTGTAGAGGAAATCCGCTACTTCCAGTGGGTCGGCCTTGAGTTTTGCGGTACCAGACTGACTATCCTGTGGTTGATGGACCTCCCTGCCAAGCATAAGTCTGTTGGGTGTGAACCTTTTCACTGTGTGTCGCGGTGAGCAGTGGCAATTGCTCGTCCCAGTTCTTTTGGTTCTGGTTCACATAACATTGAAGCATCTGCAGCAAGGTCCTATTGAACCGCTCTACCTGTCCATTAGAGGAGGGGTGGTAGGGGGTAGTCCTGGTCTTGGTAATCTGCAGAAGCTTGCACACATTTCAAAACAGCGAACTCTCGAAATTACGGCCTTGATCCGTGTGTCACTCGAGGGGGGCTCCAAACCTGGCGATAAATTCATACACTAGCTTTCTTGCAGTCATTTCAGCACCTTGGTCAGGGACAGGAAAGACTTCGACCCATCTGGTGAACTGATCAATAATGACAAGAATGTACTTGTTACCAGAGCTGGACACAGGGAATGGCCCGAGGATATCAAGGTGCAGGGTCCAGGGGTGCTCCAACTTGGTAACTTTGCAGTTTGGCTCTTTTTGTTGGTCCTGTGGTTTTACATGCACTGCAGTGTGGGCACCGCTTGACAAACAAATGAACATCTCCGCCCATGCCATACCAACGGCAGCTTTGATGCACACGCTCGAGGGTTTTAGCTTCTCCCAGGTGACCAGAGTATGGAAGGTTGTGGCATGACTGTAGGACTTCCTTCTGCATGGATGCTGGACATAATAGCAGCAAGGTTAGGTGCTGGTCTCCAACTCTCTCCCAGGAGTAATAGAGGACTCCTTGTCTCAGTGTGACTTGGGGCCAACAGAGCCAGAACTTCCTCACTGCAGGGCTCTCGAGCATCACTTCATCTTTGGTGGAGAGTGTCCTTTTTTCCTTCCTTTCTTTCCTTTCCTTTCTGGAATGTTGCCAGTTGCTCAGGGCTAAGGGATTCAAGCCAGTTGATTTCTGGGCTCTCTGGCAAGGGTGCAGATGGCTGATCTTCCACTGACTGAGTGCCATCACCATTTGTGTTGCTTTGGGGCTCAATGCACCTTACTGTTAGTGGCACAACGTCATCAACATCATCTTCAAACCTGGCCCACTGCTGGTGAATTCTCTGGCAGTACTTGCACCCTTTGCATGGCAGATCTGACAGGTTTATCCCCACCTGGTAACAGTCACATTTGTCCACATTTTCTCCTGGCAGCCTTGACATGGCATCTGCGTTAGCGTGCTGCTTACCGGCTCGATGCTCAATATGGAAGTCATACTGGCTTTACTCCCCAAGCCAGCGAGCTAGCTGTCCTTCAGGGCATTTGAACCGGAAAAGCCAGCTGAGACTGCCATGATCGGTTCGAAGTAGGAACTTCCTGCCCAGTAGATAGTGGTGGAACTGGCGTGTAAAACGAACAACAGCAAGTAACTCACAACGGGTGACACAGTACCTTTGTTGAGCTGGTGAAAGGTGGCTGCTGGCATATGTCAGAACTCGTTCTTCCCTCCACTGGACTTGCGACAGGACAGCTCCGACACTGTTGTTTGAGGCGTTTGTATCGAGAGTGAACTTGCCTTCAGCACGAGGGTACCCCAACAGTGGTCAGTTTTTCCTTGAGCTTGGTAAAAGTGGCTTGGTGCTTGTCAGTCCATAGGAACACAGTCCCATTTTTGAGAAGATTATGAAGGGGGCTTGCCAGCTCTGCAAATCTTGGGACAAACTTGCGGTAGTAGTTACATAGCCCAAGGAAGGCTTGCAGCTCTTGCAGGTTGTCGGGGTTCCACTGCTGTACATCTTTGACGAGAGCTGGATTTGGTCCGACTCCTTTGCCACTCACAATGTGACCCAGGAAGAGAACTTCTTCTTGAAGCAGATGACATTTTGATGGCTTTAGCTTTAGTCCATAGCTTTGAAACCTCTGAAAGACCTGCTCAAGCCGATCCAAGCTTTGGTCCACTCCATTGCCGATGACAATGACATCATCCAGGTAGATGAGAAGGGTTGCCCACTGAAGGCCTCTGAGGATGAGCTCCATTGCTCTCTGAAACGTACTCGGCGCATTACAGAGTCCAAATGGCATTCTGGTGTATTCATAAAGGCCCCATTTGGTGATGAATGATGTCTTCTCACGATCTTTGTTATCCACTGCAATCTGCCAGTAGGTCGAGGGTAGAGAACATAGTAGCTCCACCAACACCATCAAGGCATTCTTCAATCTGGGGCAGTGGATAAGCATCCTTGATAGTCAGATTGTTCAAACAACGGTAATCTACGCACCACCTTACTCCTCCGTCCTTTTTGCGCACTAGGACCACTGGAGAGGCCCACTCGGATGCTGATGGTGTGATTACACCCGCTTCCAGCATGGCTTTAAGATGTGCTTCCTCTTCACCTTGAAATCCAAGAGGAGTTCTTCTCAGGGGCTGGCGTACAGGCCTAGCAGACCCAGTGTCAATCTTGTGCATAACAGTGGACATGTAACCAAGGTCAGAGTCACTTTTAGCAAAGATGGATTGGTACGTGAGCAGTAACTGAATGAACCGCTGTTGTTGTTCTTCACTGAGAGCCTCACTTGTAGCAGCAACCAGGCCTTGGAGGTGTTCAGGAATGTCAGCGATTGTTGCTACTCTCCCTACCATTAGTGATGGTGCACCGTCTTCTGTATGGCTAGCTACTGCACTTTGCTTTGGTTCACATGGGGGTTCAGGATAAGCTTCGATAAGGACTCTGAGGCATGCTCCTTTTGGTAGGGCTGTTCTCTTGTGGAGAAATTGCACACCCTGATTGGCACCTTTTTGTCCATAGTGACAACAACACTCCCAGAGGCTACATTGTCTGTAATGTTTAAAGGCTCTAGCACTGCTGTAACCCCTGGCCTTGGGTCCTCCACTTCACCCCACACGACACATTCAGATGTAGCTGGTATGATGGTGGTTTCTCCAAGAGTTACTCTAGCCACACAGTAGTCTGATCCATTATCTCGCATGATTTTTGAGGGCACAAGTTCACCTCCAATGAAAGCCTTGCCACGGGTATAGATGACAACGTCATGGGCTTTCATCAAATCTGCTACCGGGTGTGGGGCTCTCCGTGTCCCGCTGGAGCTCCGACTGCAGGTCGAGGTCGGCAGCGAAGCTTTCTGGCAATAGCAATGTTGCTACGCTGGCCGATCCCCACTGGTGACGGTCCGTCTGCGGCTGCAGGACCTGGAGCTCACTGCCAGTGTTTCAGTTTGACTGTTAAAAAGTGTTAAGATAATTAAAAGGTATTTATTTAGAAGCAGGCTGGTTGGTTACTTAGCTAACGCTAGCTTGCTATTCAACCAAGCTTCCATGCTATAGCTAAATAATAGTTGGGAGGAATGTGGGGGATTGAAGATCCATGTGCACTGTTGGTCTTGTAGGTATCGCTGCATGTCTGAATCTTCTTCCAGGTTCAATTCTTTCGACGCTCTGATGAAATTTGTGCCTTGGTCAGATCTGATCAGCTTTGCAGGCCCTCTGATGGAGAAAAATCTCCTAAGAGCATTAATGAAACTGGATGCACTTAAAGTCTCTATCACCTCTATGTGCTCTGCACGCACACTGAGGCATGTAAACAACACAGCCCACCTTTTGTTGTTGGCTTGTCCACCTCTGGTCCAACAGCAGGTCACTTCCCATGGGCCAAACATGTCCAGGCCGATGTAGGTGAACGGTGGAGCAACTTGTATCCTGTCCGCAGGTAGATCTGCTATCAGCTGATGCTCTATGTTGCCACGGAGTCTTCTGCAAGTGACACACCTGAATAGTGTGGCCCTTCTGCACTTTTCCCTCCTACCAGCCATAATCCAACATCCTTGATGGCTCCCTCAGTGAAGTGTCTGCCTTGGTGCTTTACCTGCTCGTGGTGGTGTCGCACAAGGAGGGTTGTTAGGTGATGCTGACCTGGGATGATGAGAGGATTGGTCCTGTTTATCTTTAAGCCAGACTGAAAGATGCGTCCGCCAACTCGGAGAAGTCCATCGCTGTCAATCACAGGACGAAGCTTTCTGATACTGCTTTGCTTTGGTATGTCTGTCTGTTTCTGTATGTTGTTGAGTTCGTTTGCATATGTTTCCTGTTGCATATTCATGATCAGAAGTTTTCTTGCTTTTTCCAGGTTTTCTGGCATGGCTGCTTTTTTACAGATGTGCCATCCTCTGCATATGCTGTCACAGATGGACTGAGTGAAACACTGGGCAATGTGAATCAAGATTGCAAGTATTCTTAAGAGAGTGGTCCACTTTGAAAACCGGTTGAAGAGCTTCACTCCTAGATGGCATGTGGAGGTTTGGGTGACCAGCAATGACACTTTCGGCCGGATTTCAGGGTCGGACCCAGGGTCAATGAGGTCAAATTGTTGCTGAACATCATCTGGTGGTTTACCGGGTGGGGGATCTGTAGTTCTTGAAGGCACGGGAGGTAACCTTTCCACTTCAGCCACTCTGCCTTCAGGTTTTCTGGGAGAGGTGAATCCCACTCTCCGCTTTCCATGGCAGTGATCTTCCTTGTATGGTGACGGGTGAGAGATAGCCGAGAGGATCGAAGATGCTGTTAATGGTGGAAAGCACGCCTGTGCGTGTGAACGGCTTGTTGTCCTCCTGCACCTGAAAGGTGAATGTGTCTGTGAGAATGTTCCAGCTTATGCCTAAGCTGCACTGCATAGGCACTTCGTCCGTGGAGAAATCCAAATTCTTGATGCTGTTTGCGCGGTCTTCAGGAGGGAATTCGTTCATGACAGCTGCACTGTTTGTTGTAATCTTATGCAGTCTGAGACAGGAGCGGGAGAGCATCTCTTGTGCTCGCTTGATGATGCTGATGGCCTCAGACTCAGTTGCAAAAGACTTCAAAGCATCATCAACGTAAAAGTCTCTTTCGATGAATGCCCGGACGTCTGAGCCGAATTCAGCTTCTCCTTCTGCTGCTGCTTTTCTGAGGCAGTAGATCACCACAGCGGGGGATGCCGTGTTCCCAAAGACATGAACACGCATTCGATAGTCCACGATGTCGTTGATCCACTGGTTGTCACGGAACCACAGAAACCTCAGGTAATCTCTGTGCTCTTCATTGACAACAAAGCAGTAGTACATGTGCTGAATATCTGCGGTTACTGCAATTTTCTCTTTTCTGAACCTGATGAGCACGCCCAGCAGGTTATTGTTTAGATCAGGCCCTTTTAGCAGGACGTTGTTGAGTGAGATTCCTTCATGCTGAGCGCTTGAATCGAACACAATGCGAATCTGTTCTGGCTTTTTGGGATGGTAGATGCCAAAGGATGGTAAATACCAACATTCTTTTCTTTCTGGAAGGGCTGGGGCAATTTCAGCATGTTGACAGTCAATCATTTTTTGCATGAACTGCATGTAGTGTTGTTTCATGACAGGTTTCTTTTCTAACAGACAGACCTTAGGCGTTTCAGTGCATAGTCTCTGTTGTTAGACAGGCGTCTCCTGGGAGACCAGAAAGGGAGGGGTGCAACCCAGCCTTGAGTATCGTCTTTAAAGACTTCTTTGTCCATTATTTCCAGGAACTTGAGGTCCTCAATGGACGGAGCGGGCTGATGGTCATAGTCGGTGCAGGTGAAAATAGAGGAGTCTGTGTCATCTCCGCAAAGATGAGGAGCTGGATGGACAGCGGCACACTGAGATAGAGGAAACTGTAGGAAGGAGCAGCTTTGTGTGAGGTCTTTCACACACAGGTGGCTATAGCAAGGTGTAAGGTAGCTGGGGCGCCCGTTCTCCAAGATGGACGTTTTTAGAGTGGTGACTGCTGAGGGCCGGTGTGCTGTGCCAAGGCACCCATCTCCAATCACCACCCACCCTAGGTCTAATTTCTGAGCAAACGGGGCATTTTTGGGTCCATTTGCTTACGGATCTTGTGAATTCTTAAAATGTCTCTTCCTAGCAAAAGGAGTATTTTTGCATCGGGATCTAAGGGGGGAATCTCATTGGCTATGCTTTTTAGGTGGGGGTGATGTGAAGCTGCATTGGGAGTGCGAATTTCTGACCTGTTATTTGGGAGCTCGTTGCACTCAATGAGGACTGGAAGAGGAATGCGAGTCTTCTCATCAAATGATTCTAGCATGTACACTGCATGAAAAGTGGGATTTTCGTCAGTATGCGGCACTGTAGATTGTCGTGGAACTTCAGGTTTACGACTGCACACGGCAATTTACAGGCAACACCGAAAACTTCCGTAAATTGTCAGAAATTGACGTGGGCCTTGCTTGGCAGTTGTCCCCCCATGACCCCCCCTCCCTCTAATTCTAGGGGAGGCTTTAACATGTAAATGAAAATGCTGTGAGCTATACAAATGCAAATCAGGGTAGCAGCAGGAGGAGTTTTACCCCAGGTGACATTTTTCTAAAAAGTATTAACTTAATTTTAAGAAAATCTCTTAAAATAGATCAGACTCAGTATAGCCTAATTGTAGACTCTTCAATTTTAGCTTGAATTGATTTATTTAATGAAAGTATGCTAGATTAATTATTTTGTATGTCATTAGTAATGACCAATGTTATGTAAAAAAGATACACCAAATAATTTATTTCAACAATTAGTTTTACAGGCTTTGCCACAAAAGGTAAAATGTGCATTCTATTCATTCCCAGTCTCCTCGAGCTCAACCACTGTGCATAGTGACATGACTACAGTGGCCTTTCTTTGGTCTTGCTCATCCAACATTGTCTGGTGGAATGGAGACATAGGCTCCACTGGACAGTTTTCTAAGAGAAGTCTTTCTGCTGACACCAGAACACTGGGCTTCACATAAAGCATATCAGGTTTGTCATTGCATGATAAAAGTCCCAAACATTTAACTTCTTAAAATACTGGCAAATTCAGCACCATATTCACATGTCCATGGCATATGAAGCTGTTGGCTCTGCTGAAATGGCCTCATAATCTAGACATCAATTGTCCTATTATTAAGCTTTCCCAGTATTCCATTATAACTCACTGTAATTCACCTCCACACCAGTGTGTGTGATGTTCGCGCCCTGCTGGTTAATCTGCTCCTCTTTGTCTTTCTCTATCATACTGCTCCGCCCCCTACCCCCGCCCTCACTGCTACCATTTGAAAAAAATCGGCGGGACATGGGAGATGATTCTGAGAGTTCGAGCAAAAACTATCGAAATATGGGAATATTTCAGGCCAACTGGTAAAAGAGTTGTCTGTACACTCTGTCAAACTTCACTTGGAAACACACAGGAGTTGTTCAAGACGTTTGGAGCGTTTTTTTCTCTCCTCCAATATCACCTCCGGGGCTCCAAATATACGCTCAGAGAAAAGAAGAAGTCAACGTAAGTATATGATTATTAATGAAACGGCGAGCTAGTCTGTACTGTTTATTAACTCTTGATCGTACAATGACTGTCTTTGGATGTTAAACAGGCTACTTAGACTTGGCAGTAATGTTTTAAACCCCACCAAGTTTAAACGCGAGCAGCACAGAGCTGTGTGTCTGGGCAGCCTGGCTGCTTTCAGCGCCATTCATTATTGAGGCAGAGCTGAGCGGGTGATGTTGTTTTATAAAAGTATATTTTTTTTATCTCGTAATTTACAGGAAGCAGTCGCCGTCTTCACAACTCTGAGACAAACTGTAGCAGGCGCTACGAACCGGAGCAAGGGTAAGATTTAAAGAATATGCTTTCATTGAATGAACTTCATTAATTCATACGTTAATAGATACCGATCTTAACCATAGTTTTTTATTTATTTTTTTCAGACAAACCTCTCCTCATAACGAGGCTGTGACCTATATTTTTGATCGGAGCTGTCTGCAAGTCCAGATTTACATGACGCTGATAATGACGCCATTGTGTATAAGTCATTTTTACTTTTTCATCTTTCCTTGTTTAATTTTACTGTGACGTATGTTTTTTATTCATACCACTCTCATTTAATTGTTTTCCAGCTGCCTGTAAGACATGACGAGACAGGACGCAGGAGCTTCCGCTAGAAACAACCAGATGTAGCATCGCGGGCAGAAGCTGTGAAGAGTTCAGCTTGGAGTCGGTCGAGAAGAAAAGAGGGTAAGATTAGATCCGTTTGGTCAATGTGAATATTTTTCAGGTGCATTCATAGATGTGTTGTGTCTATAAGCAGTGCATTGCGCAGTACTGACTGTCTTTATTGATTGATTTTACAGCTGCTGGAAGCGAGACAGTGCTGGCTGTGGGTGAGGTGACATTTGGAAGTGCGCCACATAGACCTACAGGACAACGCACCACAGACGTCTGCTAAATGGACCGAATTCAGACCGAATGCTGCCGGGTACCAACAGCTCCGAGGCCGCCGGTTAGATGTGGACGGTGCTGCTTCTCGTGAGCGTGGTATATTTATTGTGTGTGCTGTGTGTCTCCGATGCTTTGTACATAGTTTTTTTTTCTGATTGCGTTTGTGTTTTGTGTCAATAAAGCTCTATCTTTGAATAAACAGCACGTTCCTGGTAAATCATTTTAACTATGATAATCATGAGATGAATATACAACATAGCATATATGAAATAAATATATATAATACATAAATAAAAAAAAAAATATATATATATATAATTTTATTATTATAATAATAACGGCCCAGGTTGACCAATAGCCTAACCCGTGACAGACCTGTCAACCAATCACGAGAGATTTTCTTGTTTAAAAGTAGTGGTTTCATCCAATAGCAAGTGAGGAAATTCCAGCCAGGCCAGACGTTCTCTGGCCAGGCGCCTATTCATATTCTAATTAGATCATTAACACCTCCGCGGGGGCTCTCCACATACGTCATGGTTCGTTTCCGACAATTTGTGGCACAGACGAACGTGACGTTCGCAGCCTGTAAATTGTCGATAACTGCCGAAAATTAGGGGGATTTCTGGGCGTTTACGGGGACGGAAATTCCACTTTTCATGCAGTGGTAGCCGCACACTCTCCTTCCAGATGTCTCTATGCTGCCTGCACATGTCTTCAGTGTGTACGGTGATGGAGTGCTCTTGTCGTTGAATAACTTGAAGAAGTTGGATCGGGCTAGAGACTTGTTGCTTTGTTCATCAATGATGGCATACACTTTGGTCAGAGCTTCCCGGTGGCCCAAGGGGTACACGTTGACCAGGCAGATTTTTGAATAAGCTCTCGCACTCACTCCCTCGCCGCATACTTCAGTGCACTTGGACGTGACGCTTTCGTCGCCCTCCCTGCCGTCATCTGAAATGGGTGGGGTTGGCTTTGCTTTCAAGGGTGATGGACCAGGATGAAGGGCTTCAACATGCTTGTCGCTTTGACATTCTGCACATGTTATGGCTGTGTTGCAGTTTTTTGCAACATGGGCAGTTGATGCACAACAGCGAAAACAGATTAGGTTTTCTTTAAGGTTCTGTTTGCGTTCAGTCAGCAACTTGTCTTTGAAACCCCTGCACTTTCCTAGCGAGTGAGGCTTTTGATGAATTGTGCAATGCTTGCTTGGGTCAGGAGTGTCAGCTTTTGGCTCACCTTTTTGGCCGGGGTCGGCGACTTGAGTTTTGTGAACTGCAACAGGCTGATTTGCATGGCTTGGGGGGCCTCTAGTCTTGTCTCTCTTGGTGGAGGGTGCTGTCGACAGAGTGATGGTAAAGCTCGGATCGTTTCTAGCTTTGGCTTGCTTGTGAATGAACTCTACAAATACACTGAATGGAGGGAAGGGAATCTGGCGCTCGTGTTTGATCTGTGAGCCGTAGAACATCCACTTTTCCTGCAGATTATATGGCAGCTTTTCAACAATTGGAGCTATTCCTCTAGCTGTGTCTAGATAAGCCAGTCCTGGAAGAAATCCATCTTGTTTTGCAGCATGCAATTCTCGTAGGAGATCGGCTAACTCACGCAGCTTTGCTGGTTCTTTGTTGGATATTTTTGGGAAGTTCTCCAGTCTTGCGAATAGCGCCCCCTCAATGGCTTCTGGAGTGCCATAACACTCTTCGAGGCGCTGCCAGATAGCCTTTAGGCCGCTCTGTAGATCTCTGATGTGGGCTGCTCTCAGTCTGCGTGCCTGTTCTGATGACTCTTTGCCAAGCCATTTGATCAGGAGGTCGTTTTCTTTTGCTACCGACAGTCCTATGTTGTCTATGGGGTTGCAGAATGAGGCTTTCCACGCCCATTAGTTCTCTGCCCTGTCATCAAACTTTGTCAGTCCAGTGGAGACCAGCTGACTTCTTGCGACGAACCTGGCCAGGTCTGAGGTTACAGCGCCGTGGTTGCCTGGTTTTGGTATGTGGTGAGGGGGTAAGCCACCGCGGGGAATTGGAACAGGAATAGTGTTGTCTGTTGCTCCCTGCCGTACTTTGTTGCAGTTGTGCGTTGGTGACTGATATGTTTTTGCAGGTGGCATTGGTGAAGAGCAGCTGTGTGCAGTGGGAAAGGCCATGTGATTTTCTAGCTTTACCTCTCGTCTTGTCGGGATATCACGTGCAGTGAAATGCCGTTGGTTCTCCTCTGATCGGGTTCCCCGAGGCTTTTGTCGTTTTCAAATTCAGCTTGAAGTGCTGCCGCTTCAGCTATTGCAGCCTCCATTTCCTTTTTGCATTGCAGTGCTCCCAATTCCGCTTCTAGCTTTGCTTTCTGAAGCTTACTTTGCCTGATAAACAGGAAGTAAGCGGTTAACTCACCCAAACGTACATTTCAATACTCGCTATGACCAATAGATGGCGGTCTAACACAGCAAATGATAAGTGAACGCTGTATACAGGAACAGACATGAAATCTAGGTCTGCTCAGACCATGACAGTACATTTTAAAGGCCCCATGGCATGAAAATATCACTTTAGGAGGTTTTTAACATTGATCTGAGTTCCCCCAGACTGCCAATGGTCCCCCAGTGGCTAGAAATGGCGATAGGTGTAAACCGAGCCCTGGGTATCCTGCTCTGCCTTTGAGAAAATGAAAGCTCAGATGGGCCAATCAGGAATATTCTCCTTATGAGGTCATAAGGAGCAAGGTTACCTCCCCTTTCTCTGCTTTGTCTGCCCAGAGAATTTGGCCCGCCCATGAGAAAGAGAGACATGGCTTGTAAACAAGCAAAGTGGCAGTTGGTCAAGGCCACACCCCCACCCTCCACCTTGTCCCCCCTCTCTCTTCCTCAATAGCTACAGACACAGAAATGGCACATCCTAAGGAAAGCTCATTGTGGGACTGGCTCTAGTGGCTGTAATTCTGCACCAAGGCTGAATTTCGGGAAAGAGACTTCAGATACAGTATTAGGGGACCACTAAGGCCTATATAAAAGAGACTTCAGATACAGTATTATGGGACCACCAAGGTCTATATAAAAGAGACTTCAGATACAGTATTAGGGGACCACTAAGGCCTATATAAAAGAGACTTCAGATACAGTATTAGGGGACTACTAAGGCCTATATAAAACCATCCAAAAAGCAGCATGTCATAGGACCTTTAAATGAACTACTTATTACTTTTACTTAAGTCATTTTTCATTTTTCAAATATTGGTATTTTTACATTACATTTACATTTTAGTACTTTTTCCACCTCTGATTATAGTCAGCAGATATCAATAAGATTGAGCTAGCAAGGCAGTGTTGTGTTTATATGTACAGCATTTATTCAGTTTGAGAAATCCCACAATCTCTCTACAAAGCATTAACATTAGCTCAAGTTGGCTGACTCAACAGGGACTAGAAATTGTCTCTGTTGCTAGGTTGTTTGGGTTTCATTAATATCTTTTATTTTGTTGGTAACTGTTGTATAATGGCAATATTACACGACAGGGTGAGCTTTACCGTCATTGGCCCTTCAGTGATGCGGCCGGGTGCCAATAACAACGGTAAAGCTCACCTTGTGTAATATTATAGTGTATGCACAAAAAAACAGCCTGATGCGTTGTTATAAACTGGCAGTGCTAACACTGGCTAACCTGGCTAGAGCCAATGAAAACAATGAAAATCCAACTCGTAAATGGAACCCATTCAACTTGGGTCTAGTCTATATCTACGACGTTCCACTCCCGGGATTGCTCCGGTGCCGCAGGAAATTCCGCCGGATTTCAGTCTATTCGGCCGGATGTCCGTCACCTTCCTCTTTCTTTGTGTTGGCGTTCTAACCTCCGGTGGATTTGTGAGGACTATGGTTAACTGCTCCTCAGATCTCTGCAGGGTAAATCCAGACAGCTAGCTAGACTATCTGTCCAATCGGAGTTTTCTTTCCTTGCTAACTTAAATACTATTTGAACGCACGTTCCACCAAAACAAATTCCTTCCTGAGGAAAAAATACCGTACGTTTCGCCCGCTCAGCGACATTACGCGATTATGATTGGTTTAAAGAAATGGCAATAAACCAGAGCACGTTTTTCTCCTATCCCATAATGTTGTGTGGACCAGCCAGACCTTCCTCCGCAGCGCTGTAAAGAAAGATCTGGAAAAGCGATACTAACTCCAGTGTGGCGTCATTTCCAGCTTCTGCTTCAGAGTTCCGAGATAAACGGAACACACTGTTATTACACACCACACAAATCCTCTTTAGAGTTCAGTTTATTTTAAGCAGCAACATTTCTGCTCCATTCCCTAAACTCTTTAGTGACCCTCCAGTGCTCTAATATCTGATATCTAAATTCCCACTAATGGTGTAGTTGTCAGCCTTATACTTACACATATTACACTGACTCCAAGTAGCACCATTCCAATGACAGCACAAAGCCATCTGTATTTCAGTAGTGTTCCCACATAGTTCTCAGTAAACAGGGTGGACAGAATGTTTGATGTGGTTTATGGACACTAAATAAACACACGCACAAGCACACTTCCCAGTCACACTCTCCCATAAGCTCTCACTCCTTTACAAATAACTCTGCCAACCCACAGACCAGCTATATCATTCCAGTTATAATAAATAATATTAGTAATCAGAGGTACAGCGCTACACGGTTCTCTGTGCCTCCTTTGGAGCAGTCACCCATTCATAATCCCATAACCACGGTGTCCACCATTGGTTAAATCAAACGTAAACAAAAGAGGTGCTATACTTAACAACCTAACTGGAATTAAAACAACCACTGCAACGATAGAACAAAATAGGAAAATCAAATGTGGACTATTATATATTAGATCTCTGTCTTCCAAAGCAATATTGGTAAACGATTTGATATCAGATAATCAAATTGATCTATTCTGTCTTACCGAAACATGGCTGGGCCATGAAGAATATGTTAGTCTAAATGAGGCCACTCCTCCCAATCATATTAATACTCAAATTCCTAGAGGCTCAGGCCGAGGAGGGGGAGTTGCAGCCATATTTGACTCAAGCCTGTTAATTAATCCTAAACCAAAACTAAACTATAACTCGTTTGAAAGCCTTATTCTTTATCTTCAAGATCCAACATGGAAAACATTATAGCCAATCATATTTGTTGTTATTTACCGAGCTCCAGGTCCATATTCTGAATATTTAACTGAATTCTCAGAGTTTTTATCATGTGTAGTCCTTACATCTGATAAAGTACGTATTGTAGGTGATTTTAATATCCATGTGGACGTTGACGTTGACTAATAGCCTTAGTATTGCTTTCAACTCACTATTAGATTCAATTGGTTTCAGTCACTCACTGTTTTAACCACACCCTCGACCTTGTGCTGGCATATGGCATAAAAATTGAAGATTTAATAGTATTCCTGCAGAATCCTTTATTATCAGACCATTTTTTAATAACTTTCGAATTCTTACTACCCGACTATACGAAATTAAATAAAAGCTTTTACACTAGATGCCTATCTGACAGTGCTATAGCTAAATTTAAGGAAGATATTCCAACAGCATTTAACTCAATGTCATGCCTTAATATAACAGAGGACCTTAACTTCAGTCCCTCCCAAATTACAATTACAATACAAATTTTGTAGACAGTGCTACGGCCTGCCTACGGACAACTTTAGACTCTGTTGCTCCCCCCAAAAAGAAGATGACGAAGCAAAGGAAACTAGCTCCTTGGTATAATTCCCAAACTCGCAAATTAAAACAAATGTCACGAAAACTTGAAAGTAAATGGCGTTCCACCAAACTGGAAGAATCTCGTTTAGATTGGCAAGACAGTCTGAAAAATTATAGGAGGGCTCATAAATGCAAGATCAGACTATTACTCATCACTAATAGAAGAAAATACAACAACAACCCAAGGTTTCTTTTCAGTACTGTAGCCAGACTGACAGATAGTCACAGCTCTATTGAGCCATCTATTCTTTTAGCTCTTAGTAGTGACAACTTCATGAGCTTCTTTAATGATAACATTATAATATTAGAGATAAAATTCATCACCTTTTGCCCTCATCTTCTAACGGTTCACCTTTAAACGCAGGGGTGCTAGAAGTAACGACAAGACCTGACATTGACTGCTTTTATCCTATAGACCTTCAACAATTAATATTAAAGGTCTCTTCAGCTAAGCCATCTACCTGTCACTTACACCCCATCCCAAAAAAGCTACTTAAAGAAGCACTACCCGTGGTTAACACTTCATTACTAGATATGATAAATATGTCCTTATTAACAGGTTATGTACTGCAGTCATTTAATGTAGCTGTGATAAAACCTCTTCTGAAAAAACCCACCCTCGATGAGGTCTTAGCCAACTATAGATCTATGTCTAACCTTCCCTTTCTCGCCAAGACCCTTGAGAAGGTAGTCGCTCATTAGTTATGTGACATAGGAATAGTCTATTTGAGGACTTTCAGTCAAGATTTAGAATGCATCATAGCACAGAGACGGCACTGATGAAAATTACTAATGACCTTCTAATTGCTGCTGACAAAGGACTTGTCTCCATACTTGTCTTACTAGAGCTTAGTTCTGCATTCAACACTATTGACCATACCATCCTGCTACAGAGACTGGAACAGTTAATTGGCATTAAAGGAATCGCACTTAGCTGGTTTAAGTCCTATTTTTCTGATCGATCTCAATTTGTTAATATCAACGATAAATCCTCTAAGTACGCTAAAGTTAGCCAAAGCGTTCCACAAGGCTCAGTGCTTGGACCAATTCTATTCTCCTCATATATGCTTCCTCTAGGCAATATTATTAGGAAACACTCAATTAACTTTCACTGTTATGCGGATGACACCCAATTATACCTATCAATCAAGCCAGACGAAACCAGTCAGTTAGCTAAACTTCAAATGTGCATTAAAGATATAAAATCCTGGATGACCTACAATTTTCTGATGTTAAATTCAAACTGTATTAACTTCTCTCCAGGATTGAATTTAAAATCCTTCTCCTGACCTTCAAAGCTCTAAATGGTTAAGCACCATCATATCTAGAAGAGCTCTTAGTACCTTATTGTCCCACTAGAACACTATGCTCCCAGAACTCAGAGGTACTTGTGATTCCTAGAGTCTCTAAAAGTAGAATGGGAGCCAGAGCCTTCAGCTATCAGGCTCCTCTACTGTGGAACCAGCTCCCAGTCTGGGTCCGGGGGGCAGACACCTTCACCACATTTAAGAGTGAACTGAAAACCCTCCTCTTTGATAAAGCTTATAGTTAGGGAGTGAGGAGTTGGAGCGTACGCCTAGTCCGGTGGGGGAGGGTGTATAGCTTCAGACACAGCACCCCTTCTCTTCTCTGTTTCTCTTCATAGTCATCAGATTCATCAACCATATAATCAATAATATAATAAAAGTAGAGGGAGGCAGGCCAGTACAGCCCGATCCGGTTGGGGAGAGTTCTAGCCCGACCAGGCTCCTCTCCTTAACCTGTCTCTCTTAGTTATTCTGTTATAGTTCTAGACTGCCTAGACTTCCTTCCTGTGACACACTGAGCTTCTTTCTTCTCTCTCTTTCCATTTGTTTCCATTTGTGTGTATCCTTGACCCAGAAATGCTTGTTACTAACCTAGCTCTGGGGAGTTTACTCCCCGGAGTCCTTATGTTTCTTTTTTCACCCAGCATATTTCCCTGGATTAGGGTGGCACCAAGATCTTGGTTGCAGCTGTCGCTGTGGTCCTTCTTCACCCTGCTACGCTCTGCGCTGCCCTGCAGTGTCCGGCTGCGTCCTGCTATGTCCAGCCATGCTCTGCTGTGCCACGCTACATCCTGTAACACCCTGCAGTGCCCTGCTATGATATGAACTACTACAACTACCATTCGTAGTCACTGTTCCATTATCTTTATTGTAACTATTATTGCCACTGTTCATCACATCACCAACCGGCACTGTCACACACCGCCTACCAAGAGCCTGGGTCTGTCCGATGTTTTTTCCTAAAAAGGGAGTTTTTCCTCGCCACTGTCGCATTAGCCACTGCTAATGTTTGCTCTTGAGGGAATCACTGGAATTGTTGGGCCTTTGTAAATTATAGAATGTGGTCTAGACCTACTCTATCTGTAAAGTGTCTCGAGAGAATTCTTGTTATGATTTGATACTATAAATAAAATTGAATTGAAAATTGAATTGAATAGGAACTCTCATTACACATTTTGCCTTTGAATCTCATACAACTGATGCCATCTCCAACCAAATACCACCTGAAGCAACTACAGTGCCCTAAAATATTTAAAAGTTCAAACAATGATGCAGCCATATATGGATATAAAACTCCCAACTTGACTGGATTTGAAATTTCATTGACATTAGCTTACTGCGTTTACACCAGGATCACATGTTAATGTGAGGTCTAATGATTTTACACATGGTAAAAAGACTGCCCTGGTTTTCTTTATTGCAATAACAAGGATGGTCTTGGCCAATGGTTTTTTATAAAAGGTAATTGTATTTTTTTCATTGCCCTGTCAACACACCCTGAACCTGTAGACATTTTGATGTAAATTCCAGATGTGTGAGAGATGAATTTGAATTACATTTTTAGTCAAAAGTCAAAATGGAGATCAGACACAGCCACCAAACCACACAGAATAAACAAGGCATAAATGTCAACCATCTGAAAGCTGCTTTAGCCTGAAATAGCACTGTCACTGGAAACAATGTTTTTAACAACTGAGGCCGGAAACTTAGCACGATGGAGGAGATGGGGATGTTTTCTGTTGAGTTGGTCTAGTACAACTCCACACAGAGGAAGGAAAGAGAAGGTGAACTGAGAGTAAGGCAGCACAAATATGTACAGTCTTACCTCTTTAACAATATAGCAGGTTATGTATGTGTGTGTGTTTGTGATTTCATCAGCTCCCCTTCAACAAGGGCGTGTGTCCTGCTGTAGCAGTGCTCTGCTTTGGACGACGGACTGAGGATCTACATGAGGCTGTTACTGCAGGTACTGAGGCTGGTGGGGGGAAGATTTTGAGGAGGTGAGTTCAGACTGTAAAGGTGTGGTCTGAAGGAGGGAGAGGGAGATCCCTTATTTGGAGGTTTGTAGGGTTCCAGAAGTTGCTTCGAGAATGTGTTGACCTTGTCAGCACCTCGAACTTCATGGGGCAGCAGTGGAAATCTTCATAAAGGTCCTCCACCTGGTCTAAATACTTGGACTGAATTTTATGGCAAGCTTCACACATTTTGCACGGCCTCTCGGATTCAGGGAAAATAAGTTGGTTGAAGATGATGTTGTTTGTGTCGATGCGGCACTTGGCCAGCTCCTGGATCAGCCGCTCCGTCTCATACAGGGAGAGGAACTCAGCGATACACACACAGATAAAGGTGGTCTGTTCAGGATCTCTGAACTGCTTACTGACTAAGCGGATGACTGGCAGCGTCTCCTCCAGCTTAGAAGCTTCTCTTTTTTTACACAGAAACACATATGGTACTTTCTGTGTAAGAACCACCAATTAGCACTGCACTAACTCCTATGTTTGTGGTGGAACATTGGGAAAAAAATAAATTGTGACGTAGCCCATAGTGTATTTCCAGAAGGCTTTGGGGGGAGGGCTTACATTTATTGGTAACACTGGGGGCCACTACTATGTGTATTGGCCCTATTAAAGCTTTAGTGTGTAATTTTTTTTTTAAACAAGTTTTATTTATTAATTTTTCAGTTACAAACAACACTGCAGCAATCACAGGTCGCACAGATTTGAACAAAATCCCTCCCACCTTCCCACCCAGTCGAGCAGGCAGTCAAGAGTAATATGAATTACCAAGGGTTACACACATCAACAATAAAAAGAGAAAGAAAGAGAATAGAAAAATAACTAATAAAGAATTGAGAAAAAAAAAATCAAGTTAAGTGCAGGAAGAACGCTAATGCAAACAAAAGAGGATGAAGGACATTCAGCTGAAATCAGATTGTATGTTCATCCCTTATGGTTAGAGCATCCAACCCATCTATAAAGTCTAAAAAGGGCCTCCAAGTCAAGTAAAATTTTGAAGTGGATCCTCTCATGGTGTAACGGATCTTTTCTACTCTCAGTGATTGCAAAACCTCCTGAACCCAGTGCGCAAAGGCAGGAGGAGAAGCCTCCTTCCACTTGAACAATATTAGTCTTCTGGCTAGCAGAGTGGAGTAGGCGACAAGGTTTGCCTGGGTGGCGTTTAAGTGCACACCAGCTGGAACAACCCCAAAAATGGCAATCAGAGGCGAAGGAGTAAGCGAGCAGTGTAACACAATAGTCAAAGCGTCAAAGATGGATTCCCAAAATTGAGTCAATTTTGGGCAGGACCAGAACATATGGAATAGGTCAGAAGTTTCCCGTTTACATCTGTCACATTCTGGATTAAGCTCTGGATAAATTCTCGACAATCTCTCTTTGGAATAATGCAAGCGATGGACCACTTTGAACTGGATAACACAATGTCTCATGCATACTGAAGAGGAGTGTATCCTTCGGATTGCCTGATCCCAATCTTCCTCGGAAATAGACGCACCCATATCCCGCTCCCATCGATTTTTAAGAGGTTCAAGTGGTATCTTGCCCCCCTTATTAATTGCGTCGTAGAGTTTACTAATATAGCCCTTCTTGACAGGGTCAAAATCTAGAATAAGGTCTAAGTGGGTTTTTGGAGGGAGAGCCGGAAAGTGACCTAATTTAGAGCCTGTAAAGTCCTGTATCTGCAGGTATCGAAAGAAGTGAGTTTGGGGTAGATTGAATTTTCTGGAGAGCTGGTCGAAAGACGCAAAGGTGGTGTCAATAAATAAGTCCTTTAAAGTAACTAATCCCTTGAGTCTCTAAATTTGGAAAGTTCCATCGGTGAGGGATGGAGGGAAAGCCAGATTTTTTGCAATGGGGGTTCCAAGTGGGAGGTTCCTACACTTGAGCGCCTTCCTAAATTGATTCCAAATTCTGACAGATCCACAAATAATTGGATTGATGGTGAATTTAGGCAAATGATGATCCCAAGGAAGTGCTGAGCAAAGGATGGAATGAAGAGACAGATGATGCTTCCAGGGCTAGCCAACGTGGAGTTTCAGTGTCTGCGGGCTTGGACTGCCAGGCGGACATAGACCGTATGTTGTAGGACCAGAAATATTGCTGAAAGTTTGGTAGGGCTAGTCCGCCCTCTGATCGGGGTCTCTGAAGAATGGTTTTACGAATCCAAGGCGGTTTACTGTTCCAAATGAATAAAGAGATAAGTTGGTCTAGTGAAGAGAAGAAACATTTTTTAATGTAGACTGGTACAGACTGGAATAAATACAAGAACTTAGGCAAGATGGGTACCTTAACCGCGTTTATGCAGCCTGCGAGAGATAAGGGGAGCCCGGACCAGCGCTCCAGAGCTAATTTGGTTCGACCCAGAAGAGGCCAGAAATTGTATATAAAAAGATCAGCATACTGCCGTGTTACAACTACGCCAAGATAAGTAAACTTTTTAGGCGAGACCTTAAATGGAAGAGAGTCCAGCGAGCATTGCTCCGATGCGGCGTTAATCGGGAGCAGTTCACTTTTGTGAATATTAAGTTTATATCCAGAGAACAGGCCGAAATGTTTTAATAATTTTAAGATCTTGGGGATGCAGCTCATCGGGACAGATACCAGGATAAGCAGGTCGTCCGCAAAGAGCAAAACTTTGTGTTCCTTGTCTTTATGTATACCACAAATGCTATTGTCCCTGCGCAAGGCAATGGCAAGGGGCTGTATTGCTATTACAAAGAGTAGAGGGCTTAAAGGGCACCCCTGCCTAGTACCTCTGCGCAGCTGGAAGGGAGGTGAAGTGGTGTCGTTTGTTCGAATTGAGGCCGTTGGAGAGGAATACAATAATTTGACCCAGGAAATGAAATTATCACCAAAACCAAATTTGTGCAGGGTATGGAAGAGGTAATCCCATTCGACGCGATCGAAGGCCTTTTCAGCGTCAAATGAGACCACCACCTCCGGGACATGAGAGGGCTTGGAATATAAAATATTGAAAAGACGACGGAGGTTGAAAAACGAATGCCTGTTTTTAACAAATCCAGCCTGGTCTGGGAAAATTATATCAGGGAGGACGGTCTCCAAGTGGTGGGCAAGGGCCTTAGCCAGTATCTTTACGTCAGTGTTGAGGAGCGAGATTGGCCGATACGATGCACAGTCAAGAGGATCTTTACCCTTCTTAAGTATAATTGAAATTGAAGCTTCACATAAAGACGGAGGAAGAGAGTGAGCTCTAAACGCCTCGCCGAACATTTCAGCCAGAAGCGGTGAGAGAAGATTTGAGAATGCCCTATAAAATTCCACTGGAAAGCCATCAGGCCCCGGTGACTTCCCCGTCTGCATGGCTACAACAGCTCTTGTAATCTCAATTTCGGAAACCGGCTCCTCAAATCTGTCTCTAACATTTTCGTCGACGGAGGGAATCTCCAAGTTCTCAAAGAATCTTTCCATGGGTGTCTGGTCTTCAAGGGAGTCAGAGGAATAGAGTTTAGAATAGAAGTTACGTAATGTGTCATTTATTTTGGCGTAATCAGTAGTGCGAATTTCTGTAATATTTTGGCGGACTGCTGCTTGGCGTAAGACTGCTGCTTGGCGTAACTGATGCGCCAGAATCTTGCCTGATTTCTCTCCTTGTTCGTAGAACTTAGAACGTGACTGCAGGAGGAGGCGTTCTGCATGTCCAGTTGACAGTGTTTCGAATTGTGTTTGTAATGAAAGACGTTGTTTGTGCAGCTCAGGTGATGGGGATGAAGCATAGGTCCTATCAATTTCCAATATTTCATCCTTTAAGGCATTGAGTTTTTGCAATTTACGTTTCCGGGTGAAGGCCGAGTACGATATAATTGGACCCCTCATAAAGGCTTTTAATGTCTCCCATAAAGTTGCAATAGATACTTCCGGAGTCCGGTTTATTTCTAGGAAGGAAACAATATGGTTGGACATGAAGTCGAGAAAGGATTCGTCGGAAAGTAACAGGGAGTTGAAGCGCCACTGTCGACTGGATAGAGGCTGATTTGTTAAAGCTAGTTCAAGAGTTAATGGGGCATGATCTGAAATTACATAGCCTGGTAGCTACAGCTTCGAACTGAGGAGAGTAATTTGTTGTCAAGCAAAAAGCAATCGATCCACGAAAAAGTCTTATGGACTTGAGAAAAAAAAGAGGCATCGGCTGCACCATAGGAGCTTAAGAATCTGTTAATAATGGAAGAACATTTAGAAAGTGGAGTAGGTTTTGGAGAGCTGCGATCGAGAGTAGTGGATAGAACGCAGTTAAGATCCCCTCCCAGGACCAGACTATGCGTGTTGATGTCAGGTAAGCGTGACAGAAAGTCCTTGAAGAAATGTATGTCATCCAAATTCAGCGCATAGACATTGGCCAAAATTACCACACAGTGGTTCAACCGACCAGTAGAGACCACCTTAGAGACCGAAAAAGGAATGTTTTTATTAATGAGGATAGCGGCCCCTCTGGATTTAAATTTTGAATGGAATAGCTGACCCACCCAACCACAGCGAAGTGTGGCCTGGTCCATGTCGCGAAGGTGTGTTTCCTGGAGGAATGCAATCTGAGTGTTGAGCTGTTTGAGGTGGGTGAGAACCCTTTTCCTTTTAACGGGGAAGTTAAGGCCCTTTACGTTCCAGCTTGTGAAGTGGATTGACCTACTCACCCCACCCGCCATTCCAGAAGGAGGTGGCATTACGAGTTGCAGCAGGGAGTAAAATGGTAGAAACATCTATTGGCATGGTTGTAGAGATTCCATCAGTGAGAGACAAGTCGACCATCAGTAGATCAGCAGGGGGAGAGAGAAAATGGGAACAATATAACACAAGAGTAAAAAAAATAAAAATAAAGAGTAAAAAGATAAGTAAGGAAAATGAATAAGTTATACCATACAGTAACAACCTTAACATGCCAGACATCCCCCTTGATTCCCCACCACCCCCACGCATCCAACCCCAAAGGGGGCATGCATACGCTACTACGTACATCTTAACACTCAAAAACCCACAATGGAGTCCTGCCAAAAGGTGCAACTGAGATACAGATAGCATGTTGGCACTCTGGTATTGACACTCAAGGGCACTTATAATGAACTAAGGCTGCAATGGTTTATCTGACCATAGGCAGCTGGTATGAAGTGCAATTTATAACAAAGGCAGCAGTGAACAGAGATGAACAAGAACAAAGGTCAGGTTGATCATTATTAAACTGTAAATATAACCAGTTCCCAGTCCCATTTATAGAAGCTACTCTACTGAAATATGCCCTAGTCTGTGAAGTTGGCTCTAACACAGAAATAATAACTTAGGGCCGTGAATCTGTTAAATTGAATCCCGATACTACATGGTACAAAACAGGCTGCTGCTGGGCGAATTATAAATAATATTGTTAAGGAAACCTTAAGTGGGGGCCCCTTCATGTAGAGCAGTCCGTTAAAGAAGATAATGGTAACCTAAAGCAATACTCAAAGGTGATGTGGAGTGACTTCATAAAAGTCTTTTTTCGTCTGTTTAACCCTCATGCCCTCTTCGGTCATTTTTGTACATTTTTCTCAAGTTTTTTTTTTCATTTCGATCATTTTTGCTGTGTTACTTCTTATGGCATGAAATTTTGTAGGAATCCTTCTTTTCAGTCAAATTTTTTAAATCCAGTGTTTTTTACTCTTACATGTCTTTTATACTTAAATGATTCATTTTGTACCCTCTGGACACCTTCGAGGCAAAATGTCCACGCACACAAAAACTGTTATTAAATCATCATATATCAATATTTTTTTCTGCTTTTTTTTCATGAATCACTTAAACAACTTCTTACCTAATCAAAACCACCAAACATTCAATCATTTTCAGGATTTTAACCCTTTAAATGCCAGTTTATGTATTTGAAGTATGTCATTTTTTATAAAAAAAAACACAAAAAATGATTTTTTTTCCCATATAATGAATAATATGTAGATGGGGCTTTGGTGGTGATTAGAGGCTTGGATATGTCAAAGATAAGCAACAAAACTGATTTGATTGCATTAGTATTTTTTTGTAATTCCAGATACTCCCTCTGGACACCTTCGAGGCCAAAATGGCCCCATTGACTTCCATTATAAACCACATGTTTTGATCTCACTGTCTTTACAGTATAAAACCATGCATTCTGTAATGTTATCATTTCATTTGGGAGTTAAAACTAGTCATATTTGACATTTTACTACAGTATTTCACCAGATTCAACCATTTTGCCCTTGTAGGCCGATGCATGAAATTATAGTTATATTATGGAGCTTTTGTGTGTGTGTGTGTTGTGTGTGTGTGTGTAATAGTGTGTCGTGCTGTGTGTGTGTATGTGTTGTGTGTGTATATGTTGTATGTGTGTCTGTGTGTGTGTGTGTGTGTATATGTGTATATTTTTGTGTGTCTGTGGTGTGGGTGTGTGTGTGTGTGTGTGTGTGTGTGTGCGTGTGTATGTATGTGGGTTGTGATGTATGTGTATGTGTGTGTGTGTTGTGTGTGTGCATGCATGTATGCGTCTGTGTGTGAGAGAGATGTTTGTGTAAATCTGTAAACAAACAATGATAATTTTAGTGGTGAAAAAAGCCACCTTACTTTGGCCAGTTATATTATGGAGCCGTGTGTGTGTGTGTGTGTGTGTTGTTTTTTTTTTTTTTTTGTGTGTGTATGCATGCATGTGTGTCTGTGTGTGAGAGAGAGTTTGTGTAAATCTGGGTGAAAAAAAGGGTGCTTCTTTTGAAGGATGCATTTCATGTGTCTTTGAAGGCGGCCTTGAATAAAAAAACATTGTCTCCTGCATTTGTTGTAAACAAAAACAACTATTAGTGTGTTTGTGGGCCTGCGCCAGAGAAGGAGAAAGACCTGGAGCAAAGAGAAGGAGCCTTTATCTTCCAGCCAACTGCAGGACTCATCTGAAGATGACACAAGTTTCTGGAGTCTGACAAAATAGTCACTGGTGTCCTCCATCTCTGTGGAGTGCCTCTAACCCTTCCTCTGAAAGTGGAGAGGACACTGAAGATCCTGTCCATCCTAACATTGAATGGACAGTGAAGAATTGCGCAAGTCTGGTCTCCATCTAACTACTGAGACGCTGCGCAACATTCAAGCACCGACCGGCATGATGTCAGAGCCCACACAGATATGCCATATCAAGTATCCATGATGTGGCATCCTCTTTCGACCTTTTTCACTCCTGACATGATTCAGCTGATTCAGGAAATGACAAACCTACACGGGAGGTGTTCAATCTCAGGATGGAGTGATGTGGATGCTCAAGAGATTTGAACATACGTAGGACTTCACACTTGGCTGGTGTGTACCGGTCCAAAGGGGAATCCACCCGGAGCCTGTGGGATGTCCATAGTGGGAGACCAGTCTTCAGGGCCACCATGTCCCACAAACCATTTGAAATGATAAGGAGACAATGTTTTTATTCAAGCACGTCTTCAAAGACACATGAAATGTATCCTTCAAAAGATGCCTTTTTTCAGCCCTAAAGTGATCATTGCTTGCTTACAGATTTACGCAAACTCTCACACACACACATACACATATACATATATACACACACACACACACACACACACACACACACAAACACACACACACACACACACACACACACACACACACACACACACACACACACACACACACACACACACACACACACACACACAGCTACATAATATAACTATAATTTCATGCATCGGCCTACAAGGGCAAAATGGTTGAATCTGGTGAAATACTGTAAAAATGTCAAATATGACTAGTTTTCTTCCAAATGAAATGCTGACATTACAGAATGCATGGTTTTATACTGTAAAGGCAGTGAGATCAAAACATGTGGTTATAATGGAAGTCAATGGGGCCATTTTTCCTTCGGAAGGTGTCCAGAGGGAGTATCTGGAATTACATAAAAATACTAATGCAATCAAATCAGTTTTGTTGCTTATCTTTGACATATCCAAGCCTCTAATTCCCACCAAAGCCCCATTCCCCTATGATTTATTTTATGGAAAATAATTAATGTTTTGTTGGGTTTTTCATAAATAATTGTTACTTCAAAGATTTAAAACTGGCATTTAAAGGGTTAAAATCCAGAAAATTATAAAAAAATTTGTAGTTTTGAGCAATTTACAAGTAGTTTAAGTGATTTATGAAAAAAAAGCAGAAAAAAATATTGATATATGATGATTTAATATCAGTTTTTTGGACATGTACATTTTGCCTCGAAGGTGTCCAAAAGGGGAGTATCTGGAACTATGGTAAAAATACTAATGCAATCAAATTAATTTTGTTGCTTATCTTTGACATATCCAAGCCTCTAATCACCACCAAAGCCCCATCTAGATATTATTCATTATATGGAAAAAAAAAATCTTTTTGTGTTTTTGTAATAAAAAATGAAATACTTCAAATACATAAACTGGCATTTAAAGGGTTAAAATCCTGAAAATGATTGAATGTTTGGTAGTTTTGATTAGGTTAGAAGTTGTTTAAGTGATTTATGAAAAAAAAGCAGAAAAAAATATTGATATATGATGATTTAATAACAGTTTTTGTGTGCGTGGACATTTTTGCCTCGAAGGTGTCGAGAGTAAGTTTTTTTAAGGAGGGCATGAGGGTTAAAATATGTGGAGACCGGAGTTCGACAGAGGGCTGCGTGTGCACTCAGCTGAGTGTAATAAAAAACAACTTGCTCCGTGTCCGGTCAAAAATACGACAGCCCAAGCACTGTGTAGGCATTTTTTAGCACAAGTTGAGTTTTACAAAGTAAACACCCATTTCCATCGTGGTGTTATGCATTCCGACCGTTTGTAAAAGAAAGATAACATAACGTAGAGGAGAACCGGCATCTTGCAGTTAGCATTACGTAAACATAAGCTAGTGGCAAATTAACCAAAACAAACATGTCAGTTAACAATAATGGCTTGAAACGCTAGCCGTGTTGTAAGGCTACTTCACCATAAGCAAAGGCAGAAGCGGGTTGTTAGACCAGGATGTTACAGCGGACAAAAGCTGTGGCTTCTTCGGGGGTGTTAAACACAGACTGGGTGCCGTTATGGGTGATCCTGAATCGCGCTGGGAACAGCAGGCCATATTTCACCTCCGGGCGGTCCCGAAGCAGTTTCTTGACCTCGTCAAATGCTGATCTCTTCTTGGCCACCGCCGCCGTGTAGTCCGGGAAAAGCATACATTGTTGCCCGTTGTAAAGGAGTGGACCTGCTTGCCTTGCGCCTTGCATGATGTTCTCCTTGGCCCTGAAATAGTGCACCCATATAATGAAGGGACGCGACCTTTCACCAGGTTTAGGGCGCGGCTGGAGGAAGCGATGTGCCCTGTTTAGCAACGGTCGCTGTTGCAGCTGTAAGGCATCCTCGAGCAGGTCGGCTATGAAGTCGGTTGGGCGAGTTCCCTCTATGCCCTCGCTCAGGCCAATGATCCTCAGGTTATTTCTCCGCGACCTCCCCTCCAAATCCTCACACTTCTCAGTTAGGGAGGTCACCTGCTTGGTGAGGATCTGTAGCTTGTTCTCCAGGGATGTAGTCACATCTGCCCATTGGTTTGTACCTGTTTCCAGCTCTGTGTTTCCAGCTCCGGCCTTGGCCCTCGCTGCCGCTATGTCGCCGTGAATCTCCGTCCGTGCCAATGCAATTTCGGCCCTCAGAGATGTTGTTAGGGTGTCTATTTTAGCGTCCACAGAGGTGCAAATGTCATTTTCTAGAGTCGCCAGATCAGATGTTATATCAGTCCGAAGTGTAGCAATAGCAGTGAGCACAGCTTGGTCCGAGGTAGTGGTGTTAGCTTGATCTGCGCTAGCTCCCTTAGCACGAGGATTAGTAGGCATGACGACTCTACAAAAGGGACACTTCAGAATGTCAAAAAGTACCGCCAGAAAAGTTATTTGTAACCCATCAGCAAAAGTGGACCATAGAAAAATGCAAAGCACCGTTATTTTCCGAATTATTGAACAGTTGGCAGGGAACTCCAAAATCTTCCGTGTTACCCACGCATCGCCACACCGGAAGTCTCCAGTGTGTAACTTTTTTATAATAATAAACATCCGTTACATTCAAGCCATTGCCAAATGAGTTGCTACAAAGCTAACTAGAACTGCAAGCAGTTATGACGGGGTCCAAGCCTCCCGGCGCCAGTCGCTCCCGACGCGAGTCGCCCACGACGAAAGTAGGACCCAAAGCGTAACGTGGGGAAGCAAACGTCAGTAAATATCGAGAGGTGTGAGCCGCAAGGTCTGCGGTACATTGCCATTGCAAATATCCCCGAGCCCTAAAGGATTTTTGACCACCTCTGGTCCATCTGGTTTTATTTTCTATAAAAGCTTGTAAAACATCAACCCTGTTGTCCACAGTCAATCTATGAACATCATTTAGGAAAAACTGGGCTATTAGAATATTTGTGCTGCAGTGAGGTCACTTCAATGTTAAAAAGGTTCTAGGACCATAAAGACAAATAAATCTGACATGAATCTCACAGATATATATATTGATTTTACACACATAGCAATAAAAGCTAAGCCAATCTCCTGTCCTAATCAGTTTTCATATGTATTAGGAGGCAAACAGTGAAAAAATAAACATTGTAACTTATGCAGTCCAGACGCTTTTGTCCTCATGACATTCACTTATGCCTTAAGTTGGTTTTTGCGAATTGCGCGATATTGCGAAAAAACTTCTAAGCAGAAATGGGTGTGACCTATCATGTGATTCAGCTTAATTCAAGGAACATGGGGATGTAAGGTTTTCTAATGTGCGATGTGTACTGTGGGAGTTAAAGGCAAAACATTATAGCGCCACCTAGTGGTCCACATGTAACTTTTGGTAGGTGAGGTCCATGACCTATTGTACATCTACCCTGTACATTTAAAGTTGCTCACATCAGTGTAAGTGGGGTATCCATGCCCACTTTGACCAATCAGTACTCCACTGTAGGGGTGGCCCCAGGAGTAGCCCTAGATGATAAATTTGGACTCATCAGACCAAAGCACACATTTCCACTGGTCTAATGTCCATTCCTTGTGTTTCTTGGCCCAAACAAATCTCTTCTGCTTGTTGCCTCTCCTTAGCAGTGGTTTCCTAGCAGCTACTTGACCATGAAGGCCTGATTCACGCAGTCTCCTCTTAACAGTTGTTCTAGAGATGTGTCTGCTGCTAGAACTCTGTGTGGCATTCATCTGGTCTCTAATCTGAGCTGCTGTTAACTTGCGATTTCTGAGGCTGGTGACTCGGATGAACTTATCCTCAGCAGCGGAGGTGACTCTTGGTCTTCCTTTCCTGGGGCGGTCCTGTACGGTCAATCAGCTGTTTTCTCCGAATAGAGCGTCTCTCTGCAATTACTGTGCCAAACAAGCAGCGGGTGCTGCCGTGAGCCCCTCCCTATGGAACGCCAAAAAGCTCACATTACGTCACTTTCCTACCTGTTTTGAACGGTCAGGACGTCGTCTTTTACGTCGTCTAATGACAAAACGCCGTAAAAAGCGCCGTGGAATGCTCATCTAACGCCGATTTTTACGTGGCTCTATATGCGTACCATGCAAAACGCCGTAAAAAACGCCGTGGAATGCTCATCTAACGCCGCTTTTTACGTGGCTCGGTACGCGTAACATAACGCGTCAGAAGACATGTAGTATATATGATAATGAGTCTTTTCCAAAGCCAATACATTTGTACTGTTATCAACCAATCAGTAAAGAACAACAACAGACCACATTAATCCAACCCAGCACAAGTATGAACAAAGCTTGGTGGATTAAGGAGAGATTTTCTTTTTTGTACAGTTTATTTTTCTATTAGTTTGGCAATCTGTAAACTAAAATTGTAGGCAGATAAACTGTATTGTGTTATCTTTGAATAGGTTATCATTTGTGGAAGGTTTACTGCAGATATAATTATATAAAGGGGACTGATATTGTCCTAACTCGCTCTTGGTAAAATAAGTGCACCAACCTCCAATAATTAAAACCACGGACTTTCACCAACAAAATGAATGAGCTAGTTTTGATTGATATCGCTGTATTGTAGCTACATATTAAGTAAATAACGTCTGTGTTTCCCCCTACTTTTATTAATAGAACCAATACAACCATTCAGTTGATTTGAAGAGCCACAATCCAAACATAATGCAATATATCCACTAGGGGGCACTCACACACTAGACATTCGTTTTTAACAGGCTTTAAAGACTTGAAGTGTATACATCCGTACCAACTATTGATGTAACAAGTACACCAAAAAAAATTTTTAAGCCTTTATTTGGATACAAGTCTAGTTTAGGCCTACTTCCTACATTATTAGGTAAAAGGAGATGTAGGTAACAGTACAAGTAAGTGGCCTAATGATAGTAAAGTAAATAGTGAAATTGTAGGCTTTCAACTGGGAGTAGTCTATATCTGACCGTTTTTTCCCTTTTCATGGTCAAAAGGGGATGGGAGAAATTAAAAATATGCTGTTATTTTCATTTTCTATTTCATATAACAAAAATAAAATCACTTGGAAATAGAAATGAAAAAAGGCTTTTTTTCATATTCAGAGACCAGATGTTGTCATTTCCAAGGCAACAGCGCCAGCGTAGCCTACAAGTGTTTCATTTCAGCCCAGGCTAAAATTACTTTGGAAACCTGTACTCTTGATAATGCTTGGGGGGAATTTTATTTCATAATGTCACATGTATGTTTTACCCTCTCTCCCTGCCTCCCTCTGACTCTCTCTGTCTCTACCCGCCGCAGACAACTCCGCCCGAAGAGAGTCGAACCAGCTGAGGAAACAGAATTTCGGTTCACGGCTTTACGCCACCGTTAACAATCCCACCAAACGTTCTGTTGCTGCCGTTAAGCTTGCTGATCTGGCAGAGAGTCACCGGGGGTTCGGGATCAGATCATGGGGATCAGACCTCCGGTGCTGGGTCTAATATTCTAATATTAGCTGCTGCAGCTAGCTAGCAGCTAGCCACCAGCCCTGTGACCTGAGTCCCCGGTTCGCTCCCCGGTGCTGACTGACTCTTCTGCAGAGCAAACAAAACTTCCTTTGAATATAATGTGCATATAAAGTCCCCTGAAATAAATAAGTAAAACATTTGTATTTAGGCTGAACTATAATGACTAATATGTTCATATTGCCTCATTTATGTATTTTATGATCTATTTCACAGCCATATTAATTTATATTTATAGCCTGGATGCCAGCTGAACTTAGCCCCGCCCACAAAATTCGAGGTCGGGAAGTTCACATTCTGACTAGAATCTGAGTAGGACCACGTCAGGCTAGTATATTTATGTAAAGGGAGGCAAAACAACGGATGATCAGTCGCTCAGGAAGGACACAGTTTCCCTCAACTGTAGCCGGGACATTCTAAAATGCTTAACGTGAAAAAGCTTAACGTGGTTTAATGTACCTTAAAGGTCCAATATGTAATATTTGTACTTTAATAAATCCAAAAATGACACCAATGCCTCATCAGATATTAAGGAAACATGTTAAACTGAAATACTATCTTTTCTGACAACAATGCTAATTTCAGTATTTTTTCTTTTTGAAATTTACATTCCGTGACGGAATTTCTGTTTATGTTTTGATCTGTGTGTTGTTATCAATGGCCCAGTTTGACAGCCAGGCCGGGTTGCCAGATATACCTGTAAAAACGTAAACCCAGCGCGCTACAGCTGTAACGGTAGTACAGCCATGAAAGCAGCAAACAAACGAACAGGATCAACGAAGATAGATTCTACATGACATAAAAAAAAGAAAACAGCATTTTTCTAACAGTTGCGTGACCAGAGACGTAACAACTAAATATTGGAGATGTATTTGAAAGATGGAGACAGCTTAGAGCCCAAAAGGACGCAGAGTTGGCTTATTTTCTCATGAACAGGTAAGCATTAGCTTCAGGCTAATTTATCACAGCCACTAGGGACGGGCATTTTTTGTCATTTCAACATTTGTGTTCTCACATTGAATTATATAGCTAGAGTAACCGAGTTGGTTACTCACAAAAACAATTGAGACATAGCCAGTAAAGTGATCCCGACTGGTCCTGGCTAACGCCGCCATGCTAACCCTGCTAACTGCTAACGTTACCGGAGAACCAGGCATGCAGCCCATGGCTGTTTACAACGTGTAGTTTAGCGGCTGGAGCCGACAACGGTGAGTTATTTTAAGCCACGAGAGGGGGGCTGTAAATCGGGAAGAGAGGACTGTGAGTTTGCAGTGTGTTTAGCGATTGTTGCCGTAATTCTAAGCCAATGAAGTGTGTTCCGTCGGCAAGGTAGTGGCATTTTTAGCGTTTCGTATTGTAATTCTAAGCCGAGGAAGTGTGCCTGACTGGCATGTGGAGAAGACAGTGAGGTTGTTGTGTTTTTAGCGGTTCATACTGTAATTTTAAACCGAAAAAGTGTGTCTGTCAGTTGGTTACAGAGCTCCGCGTGAGCACGGGCTTTTATGACTGTCTATATAGCCAGCATCTACCGTTAGCTACTCCGCTGTGCTGTGAAGTAATGTCTGGCTATGTGAGAAATGCGTCTAGCAACGTTGTTGTGAATGCTGCGGTCTCAGCCTGGCAACCCCCGTGAACTTCGAGTCTGGGCAGGAGGGGGCGGGGGAGACGACTCTCCAGTATTTTGAATTTGTACTGCAGTAACTATTTTAACCGCTAGCTGCCAGTATTACACACAATATTACATATTGCACCTTTAACAATGATCAATAATTACCAAATGTCTCTCTCATTTCCTCATAACCACTGAAAACTGTCAAAAAATATAACCCAAAGTCCAATAGCTTATTATGGACGTTATCTGACTAATAACTGACTTATATCTGATTGATCATTGTTCAGGTGTAGGCTACATTAAGGAAGTTTTGTTATCTCACAGACTCTGACTAAAAGCAACTAGCCAGCATGCCTGGCATCAGTGCATCATAGCATATCACTATCTGCAAAGAAAATAAAATATGAATAAATCACGAGCGCGGCAGATTCCCAGCTCAGCTAGAGCGGGTAACGCAGCTCTGCAGACGGACCAGAGTCAGTCAGCACCGGGGAGCGAACCGGGGACTCGGGTCACAGGGCTGGTGGCTAGCTGCTAGCTAGCTGCAGCAGCTAATATTAGAATATTAGACCCAGCACTGGAGGTCTGATCCCCATGATCTGATCCCGAACCCCCGGTGACTCTCTGCCAGATCAGCAAGCTTAACGGCAGCAACAGAACGTTTGGTGGGATTGTTAACGGTGGCGTAAAGCCGTGAACCGAAATTCTGTTTCCTCAAGCTGGTTCGACTCTCTCGGTGGAGTTGTCTGCGGCGGGTAGAGACAGAGAGAGTCAGAGGGAGGCAGGGAGAGAGGGTAAAACATACATGTGACATTATGAAATAAAATTCCCCCCAAGCATTATCAAGAGTACAGGTTTCCAAAGTAATTTTAGCCTGGGCTGAAATGAAACACTTGTAGGCTACGCTGGCGCTGTTGCCTTGGAAATGACAACATCTGGTCTCTGAATATGAAAAAAAGCCTTTTTTCATTTCTATTTCCAAGTGATTTTATTTTTGTTATATGAAATAGAAAATGAAAATAACAGCATATTTTTAATTTCTCCCATCCCCTTTTGACCATGAAAAGGGAAAAAACGGTCAGATATAGGCTACTCCCAGTTGAAAGCCTACAATTTCACTATTTACTTTACTATCATTAGGCCACTTACTTGTACTGTTACCTACATCTCCTTTTACCTAATAATGTAGGAAGTAGGCCTAAGCATGTTGGTGGACTTGTATCCAAATAAAGGCTTAAAAAAATGTTTTGTGTACTTGTTACATCAATAGTTGGTACGGATGTATACACTTCAAGTCTTTAAAGCCTGTTAAAAACGAATGTCTAGTGTGTGAGTGCCCCCTAGTGGATATATTGCATTATGTTTGGATTGTGGCTCTTCAAATCAACTGAATGGCTGTATTGGTTCTATTAATAAACGTAGGGGGAAACACAGACGTTATTTACTTAATATGTAGCTACAATACAGCGATATCAATCAAAACTAGCTCATTCATTTTGTTGGTGAAAGTCCGTGGTTTTAATTATTGGAGGTTGGTGCACTTATTTTACCAAGAGCGAGTTAGGACAATATCAGTCCCCTTTATATACAGTGCCTTGCGAAAGTATTCGGCCCCCTTGAACGTTTCGACCTTTTGCCACATTTCAGGCCTCAAACATAAAGATATAAAACTGTAATTTTTTGTGAAGAATCAACAACAAGTGGGTCCCAATTATGAAGTGGAACGAAATTCATTGGCTATTTCAAACTTTTTTAACAAATAAAAAACTGAAAAAGTGGGCGTGCAAAATTATTCAGCCCCTTTACTTTCAGTGCAGCAAACTCTCTCCAGAAGTTCAGTGAGGATCTCTGAATGATCCAATGTTGACCTAAATGACTAATGATGATAAATAGAATCCAGCTGTGTGTAATCAAGTCTCCGTATAAATGCACCTGCTCTGTGATAGTCTCAGAGGTCCGTTTAAAGCGGCAGAGAGCATCATGAAGAACAAGGAACACACCAGGCAGGTCCGAGATACTGTTGTGGAGAAGTTTAAAGCCGGATTTGGATACAAAAGATTTCCCAAGCTTTAAACATCCCAAGGAGCACTGTGCAAGATATAATATTGAAATGGAAGGAGTATCAGACCACTACAAATCTACGAGACCGGCCGTCCCTCTAAACTTTCAGCTCATACAATGAGAAGACTGATCAGAGATGCAGCCAAGAGGCCCATGATCACTCTGGATGAACTGCAGAGATCTACAGCTGAGGTGGGAGACTCTGTCCATAGGACAACAATCAGTCGTTATACTGCACAAATCTGGCCTTTATGGAAGAGTGGCAAGAAACAAAGCTTTTTCTTAAAGATATCCATAAAAAGTGTCGTTTAAAGTTTGCCAAAAGCCACCTGGGGAGAACACACCAAACATGTGGAAGAAGGTGCTGTGGTCAGATGAAACCAAAATCGAACTTTTGTCAACAATGCAAAACGTTATGTTTGGCGTAAAGAACACAGCTCATCACCCTGAACACACCATCCCCACTGTCAAACATGGTGGTGGCAGCATCATGGTTTGGGCGGCTGCTTTTCTTCAGCAGGGACAGGGAAGATGGTTAAAATTGATGGGAAGATGGATGGAGCCAAATACAGGACCATTCTGGAAGAAAACCTGATGGAGTCTGCAAAAGACCTGAGACTGGGACGGAGATTTGTCTTCCAACAAGACAATGATCCAAAACATAAAGCAAAATCTACAATGGAATGGTTCACAAATAAACATATCCAGGTGTTAGAATGGCCAAGTCAAAGTCCAGACCTGAATCCAATCGAGAATCTGTGGAAAGAACTGAAAACTGCTGTTAACAAACGCTCTCCATCCAACCTCACTGAGCTCGAGCTGTTTTGCAAGGAGGAATGGGCAAAAATGTCAGTCTCTCGATGTGCAAAACTGATAGAGACATACCCCCACCGCGTACTTTTACAGCTGTAACCGTAAGTAAAAGGTGGCGCTACAAAGTATTAACTTAAGGGGGCTGAATAATTTTGCACGCCCAATATTTCAGTTTTTTATTTGTTTAAAAGGTTTGAAATATCCAATAAATTTCGTTCCACTTCATGATTGTGTCCCACTTGTTGTTGATTCTTCCCAAAAAATTACAGTTTTATATCTTTATGTTTGAGGCCTGAAATGTGGCAAAAGGTCGAAAAGTTCAAGGGGGCCGAATACTTTCGCAAGGCACTGTAATGATATCTGCAGTAAACCTTCCACAAATGATAACCTATTCAAAGATAACACAATACAGTTTATCTGCCTACAATTTTAGTTTACCGATTGCCAAACTAATAGAAAAATAAACTGTACAAAAAAGAAAATCTCTCCTTAATCCACCAAGCTTTGTTCATACTTGTGCTGGGTTGGATTAATGTGGTCTGTTGTTGTTCTTTACTGATTGGTTGATAACAGTACAAATGTATTGGCTTTGGAAAAGACAGGGTGGAACTCATTATCATATATACTACATGTCTTCTGACGCGTTATGTTACGCGTACCGAGCCACGTAAAAAGCGGCATTAGATGAGCATTCCACGGCGTTTTTTACGGCGTTTTGCGTGGTATGCGTATTGAGCCACGTAAAAATCGGCGTTAGATGAGCATTCCACGGCGCTTTTTACGGCGTTTTGTCATTAGATGACGTAAAAGACGACGTCCTGACCGTTCCAAACAGGGAGGAAAGTGACGTAATGTGAGCTTTTTGGCGTTCCATACCTCCCCCGTCCAAAGGCCTCACAGGCGGTCAGTCTCTCAGTAACCTCGCACAGCAGTCCCATCCTGCAGTCAGAGCAGAGAGGAGACACACAGCACTCCACTACTTAGACCTTAGCTCAGAAATCCGTCATGCTTCAATGCAAAATGTCCGATGAAATCCCATCCAAACTTGACTTTTTTGTCAAAAGCGACTAGCGACTTTTTCTGGTGTTATTGGAAACTTTTGTGGTGTTTGGAGACTTGTGTGCTGCCGTGAGCCCCTCCCCCGTCCAAAAAAATAAACGCCTACTGTTTACATGAGTTTTGTGGCGTAGTAATAGTTGTAGTTTACGACTGTTGGCTTACAATTTACTTTTTCCCTGTTCATTTGATATGTGGACAACATAACAAATGGATGGAGGGGGGTAAATCTGATGAAATAAATTCAACTCTCTTTCAAAATATCAGGTATTTCATGGAATTTACATAATCAATATGGCCGCCGCGATATGATGTCATAATATGCAAATTAGATGGAAACATTTACTCCCTAGATAAACGTTAGGTCATTCTTAATATTTGTTTCATTTACACTTTGTCTCTATCTCAAACCATTTTCAAGCCAGAGCCTTCTGAAATTTAGGTGTCAAAACCTAGTATTTTTAAAAATAAAACCCAGGGTTAAGGTTCCTTCATGTTTTTGTAATCCACTGTGTCCTCCTTGGCTACTACCAACTGTGTGGAGGAAGGGGGGGGTGCACAGTCATGGAAGTCTTGTATCATGTGTACGCGCCATCAGTTTTGTCGTCCTTACTTAGAATTCCTCATGGGGGCGGCAGAAACTATGCACTGTAGCTTTAAAGGAATAAGGTAATTTATTCTATTAGAGAGAGAGAGAGAGAGAGAGAGAGAGAGAGAGAGAGAGAGAGAGAGAGAGAGTGTGAGATTTGATTTTTGAAAAACAGCTTTATTTGCTGCTCTATTTCAAGCCTCAATAAATTACATCAGAACACATTTTCAAAATAAATAAACTACATGAGCACATCACCAAAGGTCAGTTTCTCTTCTGAGACAGAACAGAGAACCTTGTTAAACCCCCAGACCTGCTGGAACAAATTCAGGTCTCCAGCAGCTTTATAAAAGCTAAAGTCCACCAGCAGTCTGGATTTGATTGCATTTACACACACAAGGATAGCATCAACATTTAAATCATCCTCCACCTTCCTCCTCCGGCTCACATACATCGCCATCTTGGCCTGACCCAAAACAAAATTCAGAACCTGGCACTTGTGCTTGTGATGGCGACTGTAATTAAAACCACAGAAGCAGAAAGCTTCCCCACATTTGGTAAAAACAGTTTGTAAATACAAAATCACAGCAAAAAGACGCTGACATTCAGAAAAACAGTGAAATACTGTCTCTCTCAGTCCACAGAAAGGACATTTGTCCTCAACAGCAGTATTTATAATGGACACAAAAGAGTTCACCGCGATAATCCCATGAAGGATCCTCCACTGTAAGTCTGCATGTCTTTTAGACAGTGGAGGTTTATAGAGAGACCTCCATGCAGGTCTAAAACTCTGATTCAGAGCAAAGTGACTCCTCCTGAGTGTCAGTCCGTCCATTCAGCTTGGTCTTATTCAATGTCTTCACCATAAGACCATAAAAACCTTTTCCTGAGGCATTCTCAAAAGCGAGCCCGCACCGGCTCCAACAGAGGGCCCCCACAGGCTTTATAATCCGGGAGCAAAACCAGGGAAGGATACGGGTCATTCTCGTTTGGCAGCAGTGACCCATTACTGAAGGAGTCTAGGAGGGACCATTCATGTCCAGTCAGCTTGTGTCTCCAGTACTCCAAAAGTTGCCCTGTGACCCGGACCGACCTGAGACCAAGTCGAGCAGCCAGATGGACGGGGTCGTCCAGCCGAGGCCCAGCCAACTCCACCACCTGACCCAGAGTAGAAATCCTGGCAGTTTTCAGCACCCTGGACAGAGATGCTCCTCCCCAGCCAGGATAGTCCAACACCGTCGCAAACAGCACAGGTTGCTGCAGGAGCCAATACAGAGAGTCTGCCAGCTCCGCTCTCTGTCTCCTCAGCAAGTTCCACACAATAAGAACACTTCTATAAAAACCCGGCAGAGACAACATGCTCACGTTGTTAGTGTCCATTAAAAACAAATTAAAATCCAGGCCGAGTCCGTTAAAATGCTGCAGAATACAGCGGGATAAAGGCCTCCACAAAACGTCTATCGGTCCAGTGAGCATCCTCTACAAAAACTGGAGGCAAAATGCAGCACCTCTGCTTGCCAGATGGACCAGTCCTTGCCCTCCCTCCTCTTTAGGAAAGAACAGGATGCTCTGAGGGACCCAGTGCATCCGATCCCAAAACAAATCCACCAAAAGCCTCTGTACCTGGGACAGGAGAGAGGCCGGAGGGTCAACGCAGGCCATTCGATGCCACAAGGAAGACGAGACCAAGTTATTTAAAATAAGGACGCAGCCTCGGTAGGACATCTTTGGCAGTAGCCACTTCCATCTATTGAGCCGGCCTTTAACAGTCTCCAAAACATTGTCCCAATTCTTTTGAACATAGGTCTCATCCCCCAAGAAAACTCCGAGGTACTTCAGTCCTCCCTTTTTCCAGGCTAAAGCACCTGGCAACCTGAGCCGATCCCCCAAACTCTCCCCCACCATCACAGCCTCACTCTTCCCCCAATTCTTCCCCCCACTCTTGCAGATGAAATAAAACCAAAATCTTTAAGAATATCTTTTAAAACATAAATATCTCTTTGTGAGTTTATCAAAACAATTAAATCATCTGCATGAATAGAAAACTTAAAAGAGATAGGACACTGAGGGAAACTCACACCATTCAACTTGCTCCTTAGTTTGTGGAGCAGAGGCTCGAAGGATAATGAAAATAACATTCCTGAGAGAGAGCAGCCCTGCCTCACCCCCCTCTTGATGTTGAAGGGAGCACCCAGCCCACCATTTATCTTAAGAACACTCATAATGTCACTGTAGAGAACCTGGATCATGGCTATAAAGCCAGGGTTGAACCCAAAAGCAGCCAGAGTCTGCCACAAGTACTGGTGTTCAACCCGGTCAAAAGCCTTCTCCTGGTCTATGGAAATAAGACCAGTTTAAACAGCCAATGAACTAGAGTGGTCCAAAACAACACAAATTAAAGTGACATTGTCACTTATGAGCCTGCCGGGCACACAGTAAGCCTGATCAGGGTGGATAATGGACGCCATCACCTCCCTCAATCTAAGGGCCAGAGCTTTGGACAGGATTTTATAATCCGTGCACAGCAGCGAGACCGGTCTCCAGTTCTTCAACTCAAGTAGGTGATGCAACGGCCCCGCCTCAGTCGCTGGCGGATCCCCGCCAGCTGCAGCCCCCGCTGCAGGCGGCCGCCGCTCCGCCCCCCTCACCGGGCAGAAGCGAATCAAATGCCCCTCCACTCCACATCCAAAGCATTTCATCGTTTCCGATGAGGCAAAAACCATATAAGTAAAACCCTCCACTTTAAAAGAAAAGGACAGGTTTAGATCACTTGTTGTGTCTTTGAGTATCATGCACACCTGTCTCCGGTGACACACGACGTGCTTCAGCTGCGGGGATTTGCAGCCCAAAGACACCATTTTTATCGGAGAGACGAGTTGTCCATAACGGGACAACTCTTTTACCAACATTTCATTTTTGATGAACGGAGGAGCATTCGAGATCCTTATCCTTATGGCCGGACTAACCAGCGGGAGAACGGGAGTGAAAGTGTCTTGGATCACTACACCGTTCTCCACCACTTCGCTTACTTTAGCGGTACTTTCCAGAAAGATAACGATCGCTCCGTTCATACGGGAAGCAGACTTAATGCTGCTGAACCCAACCACCTCTCCCACCGCCAAACCTGCCTCCTCCACAGAACACTGAACTACCGGGCTGAGTTTGATGGCATGACACCGAGTCAGCTTCTCAAACTCAGCTGCAGAGGCTTCCGCCACCGGCATTGTGCCAAACAAAGACACGCCACCAGTTATACCACAACCAACCCACCAAACAACACAAAACACACCACTAACTAATAAAAATAAATAAAACACATATACACACACAAAAATAAAGAGAAAATAGAGTAAGATAAACTCACACACGCTGAAACAAATCAGCACACACTACGCTCTCCACACTCAATCCACCATTCACTCAGAGAGAGAGAGAGAGAGAGAGAGAGGAGAGAGAGAGAGAGACAGAGAGAGAGAGAGAGAGAGAGAGAAGGATAATTTCTCTCCTTACCTCCCCCTCTTGTGCGCCAACATGCTGTAGATGTAGGTTCCAATAAGGTAGGAGATGGACACTGGTAAGAAAGCGACGCCTAGGCCACAGACAGACACATACAGAGAGAGAGAGAGACAGACAGAGAGATGAGTGACTGAAGGTTTGGGCAGGCTTTCTCTGTCTCTGTATAGAAAATATCTGGCAGGATAGAGGAGAGACACTTTTGCACTATGGCGAGTCTCTAAGTATAAGATGTACTTTGGGTATATAATGTAAACTGAGGATCAATGACCGATGATATTATTTGGTAAAAATGTAAAAAGAAATAGTAACCAGAGAAACTGATTATCACTCTTAACAATGGAGAGCCAATGTGTTTTTGCATTAAGGGTTTTTTTATAAATTTTTCTGACAAGTGAAACATGATAATTTGGGGTTTCTGTCTGTATTATAAGGTAAATATGTATGTACCGGTACTTTAATAATTTCTAGTAAATTTTAAGCATTTTGTCAGGGTAGCACAAGGCTTTTCTTAGCAGCGAAGGAGATCTGTTGACCCCGACTATAGATGGGCAAGCAAAAGAACAGTTTGAGGAACTGCTGAACCTGACTGTACTGTATGCCCTTTGTGAAGAGAGCCTTGGATGCATTTTCAATGCCAAATGCTGGTAGAGTACTGTTTTTTTGTACAGGCATAACTGAGTTTGCTTTATTTGATTATTGAGAACGTGACAAAGGTCTGGATTTTTCACTTCTTCAAAAGTGGCTTAATCTAGAACTGTTGTCAGGTCAACAAGTCTTTAAGCCTCAACCTTCACAAGTGCAGGCTTAAGTGCGGTTCACATGATATGGGATGAATCGCAGAGATGGCGAAGATTCACATGTTTACGACTTGCGAGTTCACATCGTGGGACTACTGGAGATTGTATGATTACAGAGATGGCTGAGTGGAGGTAAAAATATTGTGCATTAACTATATATCATTGTCATGGGGCTACCCCATGCCTTCATCTAAGCCAGTGGTAGCATTGGTCCTAGCATGCTAAGCTAACTCTAGCATGCGCATTAGCACAGAACTCTTGGCGTTACCATTAGTACTGTATGTGGGCTAGCATCAATGGACACATGGCTTGTCAATTCATGTTATTTCCTTTCAGTGTATTTAAGTACTAGTCGAAAGAGTAGAAATCATGATTTGATAAATACGACACATACACAGTTAATTTCAAGTCATTTATTTTAGGTTGTTGGCTTTACCCAAGGTCATCCAAATGTTTGCATGTTTCATTCACCTGTTCTCATCTTCAAGCAGGGATCTGGGTCGACAGGAAGTGACAGAGTCTGGAGTAGTTTATAGGAGGGAAGCCCTGGAATGGTCCAAGTGTAAGTCTGTACAGAGGCGGGTACTGGAGTGCCTAAAGTGTTCTGTTTTGAGAAGCTTGTTTAGCATGTAACATTTAATTTCTGGTTTTATAGTTGGTATCTTGTGTATTAATGTAGCCAGAAATGTTTTGGAATGTTGTGGTAACATGATGGGGTTTGATTGATTTCCAATTAACTTTGGTTTGTCTTGTAGGAGGGGCTTCTGGTATAAAGGAAGGAGGCAGAGGCTCTTCTGGGCAGTACAGTTTTGGCCTGGAAGGGTGCGGGTGCGGGTGCTAGAGCCCAATAGTCAGGGCCTGATTTAGTCTTGTATTATTTAATATTCGTTTAGTATGATAATTTGAATAGTTTGTACTTAGTTTCCTTGTTGTTTTGTTTTTGTTATTTTTGATATATTTTTGTAATAATTCACCCTTGCACTACTGCACTTTCCACATGAATGAGGAAGAAATAAATCGAAGCACCAGTTGAGGAACTCCTGAGTCCATGTCTTCTCCTTCCACCATGGGGCTAAACCTTACAATCATTATATCCATTACATTGAACAACAAACTTTATCCTTGCATTGTATTATTAAGTCCCGCATCGGATATTTTGGTCTTAGAAAAAGTGGTGTAGTTATGACTTGGATGTTGACGTGTACACTATTTACTAGTCAAAACTTGTAATAGCCATGGGCATACATTTCATCTAACAGTTGGGGGAATAAACATAAAATTTGTCAAGAGTAGTTTTTGAAGGGGACACAACTAATACAGCCAAAATTGGACTAAATGTAGAGGATTTCTGTTATTAGTGAAGCATGGAGATCGTGCCATTATCCTTCTTCTCAAAGTTTCTCTCTGATTCAGTGAAAAAGTTAACTAAGTTGACTAAAAAAGAACTTCTGGTTGGACGCAAACTGCATTTCGTTGTCTTTGTACTTGTACTCTGCACAATGACAATAAAGTTGAAATAATAAAATAATCTTTTTAAAAACCATTAATTTATTTATTGCAGTGTTTTTGAAGTTTAAAGTCAAGCCACCAAAATACAATGACATTTTAACTTATCAGTGTTAGTTATAGTGGGTGACTACTTACACATTTTAATATAATTTAATATATTAATTTAATATATTATTATATATTATTTTATTTACAACACACAGGATGGTTTTTAATAATATTTTAAGGGGGACAACCCTGAGATGGGGTAGGTCCTGACCCCCTGACCCTCCCGCAATTTCATTAGTTAAGGCTGATTTATAGTCCTGCGGATGCTCCACGCAGAGCTTTCGCCGTAGCCTACGTAAGTGGCCTGAAGTTTATATTACGTTTGTAATCTCTTCAAGAGAATATCAGGGCCGACGTGTGTATGTGTGTGTGTGTTAGAGTGAACGAGAGAGTAATGGTGATTATCTTCAGAGTGAGTAGCGACTCTACGTAGGGTCATAGTGAGAGAAACAAAGTGTCTCCCCTGTTCTTTCTGAAAATGTTCACACTGATGTTACTAAAATATTAAAAAATATAACTTTTTCATGTTTTCCGAGGTGGATTTTAAAGGGGTGATAGAATGATTATATAGGGTATTTCACACTGTTCCTTATGGTCTCCTAATGGGGTAGGTAACATTGGTTGGGCTGAAAATGGTCCTGGTTGATATTTTATTGGCCCTTATGCATCCCTGTGTTTTGGCCCTATTTATAACAAGAGCTTTTCTTCCAAATATGGTATGGTCATGAATATTTAGATGAGCTGCGCACTGATTGGTTGAGCGACTTGCCATACGCACATATTAGAGACGCGCGCTGATTGGTTGAGCGAATCCCCAATACACATACATTAGAGAAGCGACAGAATCTCATATTCCAGACACTGCAATGTTTCATTACCAAATTCACTTCTGAGACTTTTTTAAGCGAGAAATCAACTATATAAAGCTGAAATATGGGCCGTTTTTCAAAAATTGATGGCTAATTGCAAATTTGGTAAGACGTGTCGGACTTTAGGAGCGCCACACAGTCTGACGAGAAAGCGGCAGCCTGCTGAGCTCCATACCCAGGGCAAAGTCACCCTTTGTGGATACTGCACTACGGGGCTCCGCGGCCAGCTGCCGGCATAACTATAATATATTTAGGGCCCGAGCGCCGACAGCGGCGAAGGCCCTATTGAAACTGAAGGAATTATTATTATTCTTTCTTTCTTTCTTTCTTCTATTATTTTCCCGTCAAATGAATTGGCTTTTTGAGGGGCTTAATATATTCAAAAACTCACCAAATTTGGCGGTCGCATCAAGTCTGGTGAAATTTTTCGTATTTTAAGGGTTTCGGGAATAGGCGCACAAAAATGGCTCGCTAGCGCCCCCTAGAAAGTTAAGAAAATTGAGCCCCTGCAGTGCGTTTAACGTAGACTCACGAAACTTGGTA